>NW_021639913.1:12381-20142 GCF_002087225.1 Trypanosoma theileri
CAACAGAGGCAGTAGTAGTGGAGGAGGAGGTATACAACGTTACTGCATCCATCAATTTAATTAATAGTTGAGAGAAGTAAAGGTTTAATAGAGAATCTTTGCGATGGTGGGTAGTGTTGTTGTAAGACACCCTTAACAGATAACTGAATCTATAATACTCTAATTCATTATTGTTTCTTTTTTTATACATTTGTTTGCTTTTTTCTTTTGTTTGTGAACCAACACCTCATAGTGGTGTCTGAAGTAGTTGGAGATGATAGTACTCATTCCCCATGTACAATCCTATACTTTGTTTTTTTGAGTAGTAGTTATTATTATTATGTTTGTGGTTTATTTGTGATGTCTTTCACTGTATGTTGCACTGAAGAGAATAAATTGATATTAATTGACTGAACGGTGATTATCATCCTTACATTAATTAATTACTTATTCTCTTTTTATTTACATATTCTCCGTACGCAGTGTGATTGTAACTAATGGGTTTATGTTTTCTATTTCCCTTTTCATCACTATCCGCCATGTAAAGTTTACGTGTACTTTTAAATAATGATCTCTATTCTCCATATGTACTCTTCTGTTGTTTTTCTTCTCTTCTTTTCCTTCCTGTCATTTGAAGATAAATGGACTAATAGTGAAGATGCCAAGGATGACGTACATGTTACTTGTGTTTCTAATCTAACTGTGATATGATTGTTGGTGAAGGGCATGAATAGTGAAAAGGGAAACACTGATACTGCAACACTTTACATGGCTACGTAGTCGATAAAAGAAAAGGAAAAGGAAGAAATGAAAGTTAATAGAGCTGCAATTACTTTGTTACGACTAAGTTCTTAATGGGCAGAACTACGTGTGTGTACATGAGTTATGACCCCAGTCAGTAGTAATGTAGTTAGTTAGTGAAGCCACTTGATTTCCATCACTGTACGGGACTAACTGCAGTAATGCTGCCCCGCCAACACACAAACCCTAAACCAGAGTTCCTCACCATGTAGTGAGAAGATAACGATGTGTTTATAAGTGGCACTAATAGGTTTCGTTGTTAATATTGTTGTTCTATCTTCGTCTAATATGTCAAGAGAAAATACCTATCTTATAGTGTCAAAGCTGCTCACACGATAAAAACTTAACGTAACTATTTGGATTTGATTATTAGCTACACTGTACGATATACTGTCATAACCAGATAAAAAAACAAGCAGAGAATAATTGTCAAATTTGTTCTTTATTAATGGTTATCAGTGCATATGTATTTGGATTTTAATAGTAAACACACTTGTTTATGTTTGCCATCATAATAACAATACCATTAATAATGTATTCTTGCTCTCTGCTTCTTCTTTTTCATATCATGGCAACATCAGTTTACGACACAGCTACACAATCACTATGCGCACAACTCTTCTATTGTTAACATTGCTACTGATACTCTCCTGCATCTGTACATGTGCAGCAGCAGCAGAGAGGATGCCACTGCCGGTGCCACGTGTGGGTGGATACGCTACAGAGGCCCAGGGACAAGGGACGAAAGACAACAGCGAACAGTGGAATAACGGTAAATTCACTACCACCACACCATCCCTCAGTATGAGTGAGTCCATGAGTGCCTCTGCCACTCTTCCTCTCACTGACACCACTACTGCTGCCCCATCATCAGGAGATCAACAACAAGAAGCAGCAGGAGATCAACAGGCCGCCCCTGAGGAGTCGACTACGACGAGCACCGCAGCACCGAAGAAAAAGAAGAAGGACGGCGGCCGCGGCCCTGAGTGGCTGCACGGCCCGCTGGTGCTGCTCGCCGCCCTCACCGCCGCAGCGCTGTGCTGAGTCCCGCCCCCTCTGCCAGTGCGGCACTGTAATGATATTCCCCTCTTTTTGCTGGCGACGGCACCCACCACATCACATCCCTCCACTTTGCTACTCTGTGTGTTTATCTGATTGTTGTGGTTGTGTGTGCACGTCCTGCCCTCCATGGACCTGGTGGTGCCACTGCTGTATTTACAATCACCTCGTCAAGGTGGATGGGTTCTTGATATTAACACTCATTGTGTGAAACTGGGCTAATAACATTATTGCTTTCTTTCTTTGCTTTATGGTGCCCTCATACACTGCTGCTGGGAGAGAGTGGACAGACATATTGTAATGGTGGTGGTGGTGATGCGTGGCACCTCTGTGTGATTTGGCCTCATATTGGGGTAGTTTCTTTTTAGCTCGAGATTGTAATCTCGGGTGTAATCTCTTCTTAACATGAGCTTTTGCTTTGCTTAATAATTGTTTGAGGATAATGACGGCAGTATTGTTTTTTATTTGTGTTTTTCAGCTCTGTTAGTGTGGACTGTATGTGCTGAATGTTAACACCGTCTTTCCTCTTAAGTAGGGAGTGCTGTGAGGTAAGCTGAGTGGGTTTGTTCCTTTTGGTGCCTTATTATACTGCACTTCTCTCTGTTATTAAGCATGGGTACCTATGGTACTGTTGTGTGTGGATTCACTAATTGGGGTTTATTAATAATGGTCTTTTAAAAAACATGAATGATGTATTTGACAGGTTAAAGAGAGATGTGTTCCTATCGTGTACAATGGGTGTGATAAGGCTTTGTGGTGTTATATCTGTGTTTTTACCTTTTGCTCTTTGTGTTTCCTATTCCTTAGTTTATGATGGACTAGTGTAGTATAATAATAATAATAACAGTGATGCCCTGTATGTTATTTGTGTGTGTCTGCGTTGTTGGCTCTAATAAAGCTACACTTGTGCAGCAGACATAGCAGGGATAAGGGGTTGTTCTAGTCCCATGTGTGTGTACGCACCTACTCGATGTGGGTAAGGAAGGGAAGATGGACAGCTGCCAGTCTACAGTGTAAGGTGTATTGTACATGATGTGTTTTTACGCCTTCACTCTAATGAAGTGAATGCTTGTCATTACTTGTGAAATGGAAAGAGGATTAGTGTTGAGTGAATATATTTAGAATCCTAATTGGTATTGTTGGTATTGTGTTCCCAGGTGCCAGTATTTAGTATTTGTTGAGGGAATTCAGGATACATCTATGTTTTTCTTATTGGAAAATTTCTTTCCTCTCAACCCATGAGGAATTGTACAGCACCGTAATTCGATCCAGATGTGTTTTTATTAGTGAAGAAATGAGTTCCAATAAGATTATGGGGGCAGTTTCAGTTGTGTTTTATCGACAGCCGCGATAGCTCAGTTGGGAGAGCGTCAGACTGAAGATCTGAAGGTCCCTGGTTCGATCCCGGGTCGCGGCATTCCTTTTTGTTGTTATGAGTGGGACTGAATGTTTTAGCTGTCGAAATGGGACAAATGTGTGATGTTTCCCCGTACTATAAGAAAGACTCGAGCGGTGCAGTGTTAATTGCAACAATAGTATCGATGTGCATAGTTTAATGAAAACTATACTGTATGATTTATGCACATATGTCTTTTTTTTAATCCAAATGAGAATGATCTTTGGTTAACAAGGGATGTTTGTAAAGGGATATTTCTAAACACTCCCAGAGCAAAGCGGCCAAATGAAGAGACTCTCTGGCGTTGGTATGGCCGAGATGGAACTGACAAGATAAGAAAAAAAGCCTCCATACATTACACAGATATGTCATAACAAGGTTATCAAATCATTCGTGTACGCTGCGGAAATTGGTACAGTGTCCTGCAACAAAACAATCCTGTAGCTATTCACTTGTTTTACTTTTGCTCATTGTGTGTACAGTTTGCGGTATCTGGAGTTTCCTTTAAGTATTTATCTTTTACTAAAGAGTTAGTCCAATTTCTTATAGCTTTGGAGAGGAACTACAATATACCCTAACTCTTTCATACAGGTATCCCTATGTCACCCACCTCCACTAACATCAGAGAATTCTCCGTCATGAAGTGTGACTGGCATTGATTACGCAGGACCTGAAGGATTCAGAGATAAACGTATTTAATTAAAGTCCCTAATAAGCAAAAGAATAAATAGAAGTTCAGTGAGGTCAAATAAAAAATGCACAAAACGAAACTTTTCAACGGATTCTTTTTGAGAGTTCTAGTGGTTATTTATCGTAGACTAATTTGTATTGTATGAAAAAAAGGTATAAATGAAAATATGAAAACAAAACTCTAAATTAAGAAAAGAATATTTTAAAAAACATGAAATCCCGATAAAGAATGGGATATTTTTCTATTCACTCATTTGGAGGAAGAATGGATATACTCTTCAGTCGTCGGATGGCAGTAACATCATTGGAGTAAAACCCAGAGAAATGAGAAGATTAAAAAACATGATATTTCTCAGTTTATTCACATCATCACTTTCTGACCCACGCACTATTCATCTTTACTCTCAGAGTGAATAAGAGAAAACTGCTATACAGATTACATCTCAATTACCATCACAATCATATTATACAGCCTTGGAGGGACCTTTAACTGCACCAAACAACTTCTGCTTTAGGCAGAGCTTTACTACAGTATTAGCAACAACAATAACAACATTAGCTTAATGTGGTATTCTGTTACTACTTCTGGCATTGACTTTTCTCCTTTTTGTTGAAGTATTGTATAATCGAGTAAAATGAGAAGTATATTGTGGACAAAAATTTAATAAAAAAAAAACACAAACAAAAAAAACAACTCTAATGTCGTACAAAATATATATATTGCAGATTATTATTAGTGATAATTATCATAAAGAAAACGATAGAAACTTTTATTGTTTTCTGCAAATCATATGTCTAGTACATGAATAGATATTTATAAAAACCACCATTTTAATGAATAAGTTTATGTTTTATTTCTCCTTATGTTACGTATCATTTAAGAGAATTCACACAAACGACAGAGTTACACAATCACTATGCGCACAACTCTTCTATTGTTAACCTTGCTACTGATACTCTCCTGCATCTGTACATGTACAGCAGCAGAGAGGATGCCACTGCCGGTGCCACGTGTGGGTGGATACGCTACAGAGGCACAGGGACAAGGGAAGAGAGAAGGCAGCGAACAGTGGAATAACGGTAAATTCACTACCACCACACCATCCCTCAGTATGAGTGAGTCCATGAGTGCCTCCGCCACTCTTCCTCTCTCTGACACCACTACTGTTGCCCCATCAACACCAGCTGATCAACAGACTACAGAAACAGGAGATGGACAGGCCGCCACTCCTGAGGAGTCGAGTACGTCGAGCACCGCAGCACCGAAGAAGAAGAAGAAGGACGGCGGCCGCGGCCCTGAGTGGCTGCACAGCCCGCTGGTGCTGCTCGCCGCCCTCACCGCCGCAGTGCTGTGCTGAGTCCCGCCCCCTCTGCCAGTGCGGCACTGTAATGATATTCCCCTCTTTTTGCTGGCGACGGCACCCACCACATCACATCCCTCTACTTTGCTACTCTGTGTGTGTTTATCTGATTGTTGTGGTTGTGTGTGCACGTCCTGCCCTCCATGGACCTGGTGCCACTGCTGTATTACAATCACCCCGTCAACGTGGATGGGTCCTTGATATTAACACTCATTGTGTGAAACTGGGCTAATAACATCTTTTTTTCTTTATTTATTTGCTTTATGGTGGTGCCCCCATACACTGCTGCTGGGAGGGAATGGATAGACATATTGTAGTAGTAGTAGTGGTGGTGGTGGGTGGCACCTCTGTGTGATTTGGCCTCATCTTGGGGCAGTTTCTTTTCAGCTCGAGAATCAAATCTTGAGTGTAATTTCTTTTTAACATGAACATTAATGTCTTTTTTTTTGCTTTGCTTAATAATAGTTTGAGGATAATGACGGCAGTATTGTTTTTTATTTGTGTTTTTCAGCTTTTAGTGTGGAATGTGTGTGCTGAATGTTAATACCGTCTTTCCTCTTAAGGAGGTAGTGCTGTGAGGTAAGCTGAGTGGTTTTGTTCTTTTTGGTGCCTTATTATACTGCACTACTCTCTGTTATTAAGCATCGGTACCTATGTGGTACTGTTGTGTGTGTGGATTCAGTGATTGGGGTTTATTAATAATGGTTTTTTTGACATGAATGGTGTATTTGGCAGTTTAAAGAGATGTGTTCCTATGGTGTACAATGGGTGTGATAAGGCTTTGTGGTGTTATATCTGTGTGTTTACCTTTTTGCTCTTTGTGTTTCCTATTCCTTAGTTTATGATGGACTAGTGTAGTATAATAATAATAATAACAGTGATACCGTGTATGCTATTTGTGTGTGTCTGCGTTGTTGGCTCTAATAAAGCCACACTTGTGCAGCAGACATAGCAGGGATAAGGGGTTGTTTTGGTCCCATGTGTGTGTACGCACATACTCGATGTGGGTAACGAAGGAAGAGGGACAGCTGCCAGTCTACAGTGTAAGGTGTACTGTACATGATGTGTTTACGCCTTCACTGTAATGAAGTGAATGCTTGCCATTACTGTGAAATGGAATGGGAATTAGTGCTGAGTGAATATATATAGAATACTAATTGGTGTTGTTGATGTACGGCACTAGTAGTAGTGCACTCATCAATTTCCCAACCAGTCACAGTACTCTGGATAGCAACAGTAATGGTGGTATAGTCTCTCACTCAGTGGGTAGTTAATGGCTTTTATTATGAATTCGTATTTTGTTACTGTTAGTTATTATTCTTCAATGTTTGACAATGGTAACTGTGCTATATTTTGTGGCTGATAATGATGAGGATGATGTACTTTGTGGTGGTTTTTCTGTGTTTGGCATTTGTGTTTTTGTTTGTATATCTTCATCCTTTCTGATGATGAGAGTGTATATTTTTTCTTTTATTTGTTTCAATCAAGGTGTGAATTTCCGAATGGTTTAGAGTGTGTTGTATTACGAAGTGTTCATGTTGTTTTACCATCTGATCTAAATCGTAAAGAACGGTAGAGGCAGAATAAATAAAGAAAATAATCAGAGAAAACTAATACATAGAACAGTAGAATAACAAAGTAATGAAGAAGTTGTTGGAAACGATAATATCTGTGATGTTGTTCTTGCTGCTCTTCCTGCACTGTGTCTGTGGCCTTGCAGCCCTCCGTGATGACAGTTGTACGTACGATACTACTGTGTGGAAGAACATGAAAAATAAAACTGATTATACACCTTTGCCTGTTTCTATTATACGAGAATTACCTCAAAGTGGTAAGAGTACTGTTTCCCTCTACACAACAACAACAACAAGTACTACTACTACTACTACTACTACTTCAGTAAAAAGTGATGAGGAAGATTGGATGCCTATTCGTATTCATCTCTCTTCTGACGAGTTGGATAGAGTGATGAGGCGCTGCAGTAGTGGAATGACTGTTTCTTCACATAGACACTCTCCATCATGTCGTGATGGAAATGTACTCACACCTCAGAAACGAGACATTCTGTTGAATGAACTCCTTCCTGCAGCTATTGCATTGCACAGTGAGCGTCTTCTTGTGGTGCGATCACGGTTTAATTTGGTCATCATACAATTTATCTCAGAGATGTGCTACACATACGTTGAGCTTCCCGCAGCGTATGAGAGTGTGGGTGTGGTTGAGGCGGATTTTGTGTTGTTTGTGTTGGCAGAGACGGTGGCACCATTTGTGGTGATCTGCTCTGAGGCCGATGATGGGCGGCCGACGTCTGCGGCGATGAACTTTGCACCCGCAGACATTGTCAACACACGACTGTTCACTCGCATCATTGCACACAATTTGGCCCACGCCCTCGGGTTTGATGTGCGGCGAATCAGTGAAATGGGAATGATCGCAAAAAGTGGAATAACTACAACTACTACAGCAGAGGAGAGG
>NW_021639913.1:21694-22760 GCF_002087225.1 Trypanosoma theileri
CACTGATACTGCAACGCTTTACATGGATACGGAGTGGATAAAAGAAATGGAAAAGGAAGAAGAAATGAAAGTTAATAGAGCTGCAATTACTTTCTTACGACTAAGCTCTTAATGAGCAGGACTCTGTGTATCTACATGAGTTATGCCCCCAGTCCGTAGTAATGTAGTTAATTAGTGAAACCACTTGATTTTCATCACTGTATGGCACTAACTGCAGTAATGCTGCCCCATCAATAATCTCAAAACCAGATTTCCACATAATGCAGTGAAAAAATGATAATGATGTGTTTATAGATGACACTAATAGGTATCGTTATTATTATTGTTCTATCTTCATCTACTCTTTCATAACGGAAAATACCTTTCTTTTAGTGTCTAAGCTGCTCACACGATAAAGACTTAACGTAACTATTTGGATTTGATTCTTTGCTACACTGTACGAAGTAGTGTTAGCATCAGATAAAAAAACAAGTTGACAATAATGATCACATTTGTTCTTGATTAATACTTATAAGTGGATACGTGATTTGAATTTTAATAATAAACCTTCCTGTTTATGTTTGCAATTCTAGCAACTAATATTATTAATAATAAATTGTTGCTCTCTGTTTCTTCTCTTTCATAACATGACGCATCATAAATGAAAGAACACAGCTACACAATCACTATGCGCACAACTCTTCTATTATTAACCTTGCTACTGATACTCTCCTGCATCTGTACATGTGCAGCAGCGTCAGAGAGGATGCCACTACCGGTACCACGTGTGGGTGGATACGCTACAGAGGCCCAGGGACAAGGGAAGAAAGAAGGCAACGAAAAGTGGAATAACGGTCAATTCACTACTACCACACCATCCCTCAGTATGAGTGAGTCCATGAGTGCCTCTGCCACTCTTCCTCTCACTGACACCACTACTGTTGCCCCATCAACACCAGCTGAACAACAACAAGAAGCATCAACAGGAGAGGGACAGGCCGCCCCTACTGAGGAGTCGAGTACGACGAGCACCGCAGCACCGAAGAAGAAGAAGAAGGACGGCGGCCGCGGCCCTGAGTGGCTGCAC
>NW_021639913.1:23763-27501 GCF_002087225.1 Trypanosoma theileri
ATGTGTGTGTACGCACATACTCGATGTGGGTAAGGAAGGGAAGAGGGACAGCTGCCATTCTACAGTGTAAGGTGTACTGTACATGATGTGTTTATCCCTTTACTCTAATGAAGTGAATGCTTGCCATTACTGTGAAATGGAATGGGATTATTGTTCAGTGAATGTATATAGAATCCTAATTGGTATTGTATGTGTACGGCAGTAGTAGTAGTGCACTGATCAATTTCCCAACCAGTTACAGTACTCTGGGCAGCAACAGTAATGGTAACATAGTGTCGTCTCTCACTCAGTGTGTAGTTAATGGCTTTTATTGTGAATTCTTATTTTGTTACTGTTAGTTATTTCTCAGTGTTTGACAATGGTAACTGTGCTATATTCTGTGACTGATAATGATGATGATGATGTAGTTTGTTGCGGTTTTCTATGTTTGGCAGTATATTTATTCATCCTCTATGATGATGATAGTGTATTACTATTATTTATTTATTTGTTTCAATCAAGGTGTGAATTTCTGAATGGTTGAGAGTGTAAGTTATTTCGTTCTCTTCATGTTGTCCAACCATTTGATGTGAATTATCGAAAATGATAGGGGTAGAATAAATAAAGAAAATAGACAGAGAAGATATAATATATGGAACAGTAGAATAACAAAGTAATGAAGAAGTTGTTGGAAATGATAATATCTGTATTGTTATTATTGCTGCTCTTGCCGCCCTTTGTCTGTGGCCTTGCTGCCCTTCGTGATGATAGTTGAACGTACGATACTACTGTGTGGAAGAATATGAGGAATAAAACTAATTATACACCTTCGTCTGTTTCTATTGTACGGGAATTACCTCAAAGTGGTAAGAGTATTGTTTCCCTTTACACAACAACAATTACTACTACTACAGCAGTAAAAAGTGATGAGGAGGATTGGATGCCTATTCGCATTCATGTCTCTTCTGACGAATTGGATAGAGCGATGAGGCGCTGCAGTAGTGGAGTGACTGGTTCTTCACATAGACACTCTCCATCATGCCGTGGTGGAAATGTACTCACACCTCAGAAACGAGACATTCTGTTGAATGAACTCCTTCCAGCAGCTATTGCACTGCACAGTGAGCGTCTTCTCGTGGTACGATCACGGTTTAATTCGGTCATCATACAATTTATCTCAGAGATGTGCTACACATACGTTGAGCTTCCCGCAGCGTATGAGAGTGTGGGTGTGGTTCAGGCGGACTTTGTGTTGTTTGTGTTGGCAGAGACGGTGGCGCCATTTGTGGTGATCTGCTCTGAGGCCGATGATGGGCGGCCGACGTCTGCGGCGATGAACTTTGCACCCGCAGACATTGTCAACACACGACTGTTCACTCGCATCATTGCACACAATTTGGCCCACGCCCTCGGGTTTGATGTGAGGCGAATAAGTGGAATGGGAATGACTGCAAGAAGTGGAATAACAACTACTACAGCAGAGGAGAGGGTGATGTTTACAGTGAACTCTCACAGTACTGTTGAGGCGGCGAAATGGCACTACGGCTGCTCGAGTCTACGTGAAATGAGACTTGATCACAACATGGCTGTTGGGGTGAGTTCACACTGGGATGGGTACATTGCAAAGGATGAATTGATGAGTCCATACACTACTGGGGAACCCTCTGGTATGTTTTACACCATACTGACACTCTCTCTGTTTGAGGATATGAAATTCTACCGGGCCAACTACATCATGGCAGAGACAATGCGATGGGGCAACCACTCTGGATGTGGTTTTCTCAGTGGTGACTGTGTAGAGAAAGATGAGGGCAAACACTCGGATGTGTTCTGTGATAGTAGTAGTGTTGCTACCAGAACAACAACTCTGCAGTGCACATCAGACCGCTTTGCACTTGGGCACTGCACTCGTAGTCTCTCCTCGCAGCCTATTTCTGTTTTCTCTGCAGAACACCGTGAAGAGAAGAGGGAGTGTGCTGTTGTGAAAGCCACTGCAGCAACTGTGTGTGAGAACGGCAGTGAGGCCCACATGCCTGGCAGTCGTATCGGTAATATATCACGTTGTCTGAAAGGAGATGCACTGCGGCTGCGTGATGTGTCTACTATTGATATTCATTCAATCATTGGAGATATATGTGCAAATGTGAAATGTGAGGGTGGTAAAGTGAGTGTACAGTATAAAGGGGATGATCATTGGTATGAATGTAAGGAGGGCAGCAGTATTTCACCGTCTGTTACTTCAGCCTTTAGTAGTGGCCGCATTGTGTGTCCTCCATACAGTGAGGTCTGCATGGATCTACCAATACAACCACCACCAGTAGAAGCAGTAGTAATGGAGGAGGTATACAACTTTACTTCATCCATCAATTTAATTAATAGTTGAGAGAAGTAAAGGTTTAATAGAGAATGTTTGCGATGGTGGGTGGTGTTGTTGTAAGACACCCTTAACAGATAACTGAATCTATAATACTCTAATTCACTATTGTTTTGTTTTTCTTTATACATTTGTTTGCTTTCTTTTTTCTTAATGTTTGTGAAACAACACCCCATAGCGGTGTCTGAAGTAGATGGAGATGATAGTACTCATTCCCCATGTACAATCCTATACTTTGTTTTTTGAGTAGTAATCATTGTTTTCCGTTCTTTAATTTGTGATGTCTTTTCACTGTATGTTGTACTGAAGAGAATAAATTGATAATAATTAACTGAACGTTGGATATCATCCTTTTATTAATAAATCATTTATTCTCTTTTTATTTACATCTTCTCCATACGCAGTCCGAATCAAACTAATGGGTTTATCTTATTTCTATTTCTCTTTTCCTCACTATCCACCATGTTAAGTTTGCGTGTACTTTTTAATAATGATTTCTATACCACATATGTACTCTCCTTTTGTTTTTTCTTCTCTTCTTCTTTCCTTCCTGTCAATTGAAGACCCATATGGACTAATAGTGAAGATGCCAAGGATGGAGTATATGATACTTGTCTCTGTGTTTTCTAACTGTGATATGGCTGTTGGTGAAGGGCATGAATAGTGAACAGAGGGAAACACTGATACTGCAACACTTTATATGGTTACATAGTGGAAAGAAGAAAAAGAAAGAAGAAATGAAAGTTAATAGTGCTGCAATTACTTTGTTACGACTAAGTTCTTAATAGGCAAGACTGAGTGTGTGTATATGAGTTATGCCTCCAGTCAGTAGTAATGTAGTTAGTTACTAAAGCCACTTGCTTTCTATCACTGTATGGTACTAACTGCAGTACTGCTGTCCCACCAACAATACCCCAAAACAAGAGTTCACCACCATGGAGTGAAAAGATGATAATGATGTGTTTATAGGTGGCACTATTAGGCATAGTTGTTAATATTGTTATTCTCTCTTTATCTATTCTTTCATAACGGAAAATACCTTTCTTTCTGCGTCTAAGTTGCTCACACGATGAAACTTCACGTAACTATTTGGATTTGATTATTTGTAACACTGCACCATGTAGTGTTAGAACCAGATAAAAAAACGAAGTAGATAATAATGATAAAATTCGTTCTTTATTAATGCTTATCAGTGCATATATATTTGGATTTTAATAATAAACCTTACTTTTTTATGTTTGTCATTACAATAACAATATTATTAATGATAAATTGTTGCTCTCTCTGTTTCTTCTCTTTCATAACATGACGCATCATAAATGAAAGAAGACAGCTACACAATCACTATGCGCACAACTCTTCTATTATTAACTTTGCTACTGATA
>NW_021639913.1:27555-28498 GCF_002087225.1 Trypanosoma theileri
TGGTCCCATGTGTGTGTATGCACATACTCGATGTGGGTAAGGAAGGGAAGAGGGGGACAGCTGCCACTCTACAGTGTAAGGTGTACTGTACATGATGTGTTTACGCCTTCTCTCTAATGAACTGAATGCTTGCCATTACTGTGAAATGGAAGGGGCATTAGTGTTCAGTGAATATATATGGAATCCTAATTGTTGTTGTTAATGTACGGCACTAGTAGTAGTGTACTCATCAATAGCCCAACCAGTTACAGTACTCTGGATGGCAACAGTAGTGGTAACATAGTGTATCTCTCTTTNATTTGTGTGGTTGTGTGTGCACGTCCTGCCCTCCATGGACCTGGTGGTGCCACTGCTGTATTGGAATCACCTCGTCAACGTGGATGGGTTCTTGATATTAACACTCATAGTGTGAAACTGGGCTAATAACATTATTGCTTTCTTTCTTTGCTTTATGGTGCCCCCATACACTACTGCTGGGGTGGAGTGGACAGANAATAGCCCAACCAGTTACAGTACTCTGGATGGCAACAGTAGTGGTAACATAGTGTATCTCTCTTTTTCAGTGGGTAGTTAATGGCTTTTATTGTGGATTCTTATTTTGTTACTGTTAGTTATTCCTCAATGTTTGACAATGGCAATTGTGGAATATTCTGTGGCTGATAATGATGAGGATGGTGATTTGCTTTTGTTGTTGTTTTCTGTGTTTGGCATTTGTTTTTTGTTGGAATATTTATTCATCCTCTGTGATGATGATTGTGTATTATAGTTTATTGTTGTTTTTTGAAAATACACACCCCATAGTGTTTTTGTTGATACCATCAGAGATGTTAATATTCGATTTCCATATACAATCCTATTCTTTATTTCTGAGGGGTATTCATTTCTTATATTTATCGTGGTCTATTCCTACTGTAATGATCCACTGGAAAGAAAAAATTAATTA
>NW_021639913.1:29734-31186 GCF_002087225.1 Trypanosoma theileri
TTTTACTAAATAATTATCTCAATTTCTTATGGCTCTGGAGAAGAACTACACTATACCCTATCTCTCTAATTCAGGAATCTCTACGACGACCACCTTCACTAACGTCACACAATTCTCCGTTATGAGTTGCGACTGACATGAATTATGCAGGACCTGATGGATTCAGAGGTAAAGGTACTTGTTTCCAGTACCCCAAACAGAATAAATAAAATCTCATTGAGGTAAAATAAAAATGCACAAAACGACACTTTTCAACGGGTTGTGGTTAATGAGAGTTCTAGTGGTGACTTATCATAGACTACTTTGTATTGTATGCAAAAGGTTATAAATGAAAATGTGAAAAAAAAAACTCTAAATTAACAAATGAATATTTAAAAAGCAATGTGAACCCAACAAACAATGGGATCTTCTTCTATTTACTCATTTGGAGTAAGAATGGATATACTCTACAGTCAACGGATGACAATCACACTATTGAGGTAAAATACAATGAGAAAAGAGAAGATTAAAAAATATGATGTTTCTCAGTGTACTATCACCATCATCACTTTGTGAACCACACGCACCTATCTTTACTGTCTAAATGGATAGGAGAAAACTGCTACATAGTTTACATCTCAATTACCATCACAATCATATTATACAGCCTTGGAGGTACCGATAGTGCACCCAGAAGTTTCTACATGTGCCAGAGCTCTATTACAGTAACGGCAACAATAATAACAACACTAGCTTCATGTGGTATTCTATTACTACTGCTCGCTTTTACTTCATCTTGTTGTTGATGTAACATATAATCGAGTAAAACGAGTATTATTTTGTGTATACAAATTTCATAAAAAGGAGAACACAAAAAAAAAAAACTCTAATGTGGTAGAGAATTTGTACTTCGGAATATTATTAATGATGGTTATCACCCAGACCACGATAGAAACTTTTATTCTTTTCTGCACATCAAATATCTCTAGTACACGAATAGATTCATGTAAAAACCATCACTTTAATGATTAAGTTTATGTTTCTTTTCTCCTTATGTTACATGTCATTTAAGAGAGCTCACACAAACAGCACAGTCAAAGAATCACCATGCGCACAACTCTACTATTAACCTTGCTACTGATACTCTCCTGCATCTGTACATGTGCAGCAGCAGAGAGGATGCCACTGCCGGTGCCACGTGTGGGTGGATACGCTACAGAGGCGAGGGGAACGGGACCACGAGGTGAAGGCAAAGCACCATACATCAAAGAAGCTTTTAAGCCTGCTACACATCCACACTTTTTGGGTAAAGGTGAGTTCACTACTACCACACCATCCCTCAGTATGAGTGAGTCCATGAGTGCCTCTGCCACTCTTCCTCTCACTGACACCACTACTGTTGCCCCAACACCAGATCAACAACAGGAAGCAGCAACAGGAGAGGGACAGGCCGCCCCTACTGGGGAGTCGAGT
>NW_021639913.1:32008-32300 GCF_002087225.1 Trypanosoma theileri
AGTTTAAAGAGATATGTTCCTATGCGGTACAATTGGTGTGATAAGGCTTTGTGGTGTTATATCTGTGTGTTTACCTTTTTGCTCTTTTTGTGTTTCCTATTCCTTAGTTTACGATGGACTAGTGTAGTATAATAATAATAAAAGTGATGCCCTGTATGCTATTTGTGCGTGTCTGCGTTGTTGGCTGTGATAAAGCCATACTTGTGCAGCAGACATAGCAGGGAGAAGGGGTTGTTCTGGTCCCATGTGTGTGTACGCACATACTCGATGTGGGTAAGGAAGGGAAGAGGGA
>NW_021639913.1:35223-36238 GCF_002087225.1 Trypanosoma theileri
ACTATCCACCATGTTAAGTTTACGTGTACCTTTTAATAATGATTTCTATTCCCCATATGTACTCCCCTGTTGTTTTTCTTCTCTTCTTTTCCCTCCTGTCAATTGAAGACCCATATGGACTGATAGTGAAGATAGCAAGGATGACGTACATGTTACTAGTGTATCTATTCTAACTATGATATGGCTGTTGGTGAAGGGCATGAATAGTGAAAAGAGGGAAACACTGATAATGCAACACTTTCCATGGATTACGTAGTGGATAAAAGAAAAGGAAAAGGAAGAAGAAATGAAAGTTAATAGAGCTGCAATTACTTTATTACGACTAAGCTCTTAATAGGCAGGACTGTGTGTGTGTACATGAGTTATGCCTCCAGTCCGTAGTAATGTAGTTAGTTAATAAAGCCACTTGATTTTCATCACTGTATGGGACTAACTGCAGTACCATTGATGTCCCACCTATAATCCCCAAACCGAAGTTCCACACCATGCAGTGAAAAAATGATAATGATGTGTTTGTAGATGACACTAATAAGTATCGTTATTAATACTATTGTTCTTCTCTCTTCATCTAATATGTCAACACAAAATACCTTCCTTTATATGTCTAAGCTGCTCACATGATGAAAGTTCACGTAACTATTTGTTTTTGATTCTTTCTTACAATGCACGATGTAGTGTTAGAACCAGATAAAGAAACATGTATACAATAATGATCAAATTTGTTCTTTATTAATACTTATCAGTGGATACGTGATTTGAATTTTAATAGTAATCCTACTTGTTTATATTTGCCATTCTAACAACTATAATGATAAATTGTTGCTCTCTATTTCTTTTCTTTTTCATAACATGACGCACCATAAATAAACAACAGAGCCAAACAATCACTATGCGCACAACTCTATTGTTAACCTTGCTACTGATACTCTCCTGCATCTGTACATGTGCAGCAGCAGAGAGGATGCCACTGCCGGTGCCACGTGTGGGTGGATACGCTACAGAGGCAACAGGAAAA
>NW_021639913.1:36920-37141 GCF_002087225.1 Trypanosoma theileri
TTGTGAATTCTTATTTTGTTACTTTTAGTTATATCTCAATGTTTGACAATGGTAACTGTGCTATATTCTGTTATTGAGGATGATGATGTACTTTGTGGAGGTTTACTGTGGTTTTCTGTGCTTGGCAGTATATTTATTCATCCTCTATGATGATGATAGTGTATTACTATTATTTATTTACTTGTTCCAATCAAGGTGTGAATTTCTGAATACGTGAGAAA
>NW_021639913.1:38502-39272 GCF_002087225.1 Trypanosoma theileri
GCTTTGCACTTGGGCACTGCACTCGTAGTCTCTCCTCGCAGCCTATTTCTGTTATCTCTGCAGAACACCGTGGAGAGAAGAGGGAGTGTGCTGTTGTGAAAGCCACTGCGGCAACTGTGTGTGAGAACGGCAGTGAGGCCCACATGCCTGGAAGTCGTATCGGTAATACATCACGCTGTCTGAAAGGAGATGCACTGCGGCTGCGTGATGTGTCTACTATTGATATTCACTCAATCATTGGAGATATTTGTGCAAATGTGAAGTGTGAGGGTGGTAAAGTGAGTGTACAGTATAAAGGGGATGATGATTGGTATGAATGTAAAGAGGGCAGTAGTATTTCACCGTCTGTTACTTCAGCCTTTAGTAGTGGCCGCATTGTGTGTCCTCCATACAGTGAGGTCTGCATGGATTTACCAATACAACCACCACCAACAGAAGCAGTAGTAATGGAGGAGGAGGTATACAACTTTACTTCATCCATCAATTAATGAATAGTTGAGAGAAGTAAAGGTTTAATAGAGAAAGTTTGCGATGGTGGGTAGTGTTGTTGTAAGACACCCTTAACAGATAACTGAATCTATAATACTCTAATTCACTATTGTTTCTTTTCTGTATACATTTGTTTGCTTTCTTTCTCTTATTATTCTTGCGAACCAACACCTCATAGTGGTATCTGAAGTAGTTGGAGATGATAGTACTCATTCTCCATGTACAGTCCTATACTTTGTTTTTTGAGTAATATTTGTAATTATTTTTGCGGTTCATTTGTG
>NW_021639913.1:40777-41751 GCF_002087225.1 Trypanosoma theileri
CTCTGCCAGTGCGGCACTGTAATGATATTCCCCTCTTTTTGCTGGCGACGGCACCCACCACATCACATCCCTCTACTTTGCTACTCTGTGTGTGCTTTTCTGATTGTTGTGGTTGTGTGTGCACGTCCTGCCCTCCATGGACCTGGTGGTGCCACTGCTGTATTTACAATCACCTCGTCAACGTGTATGGGTTCTTGATATTAACACTCATTGTGTGAAACTGAGCCAATAACATCTTTTTTGCTTTATTTATTTGCTTTATGGTGCCCCCATCCACTGCTGCTGGGAGGGAATGGACAGACATATTGTAGTAGTGGTAGTAGTGATGGGTGGCACCTCTGTGTGATTTAGCCTCATCTTGGGGCAGTTCCTTTTTTTAGCTCGAGACTCAAATCTTGAGTGTAATCTCTTTTTAACATCAGCTTTTGCTTTGCTTAATAATAGTTTAAGGATAATGACGGCAGTATTCATTGTTTTTTATTTGTGTTTTTCAGCTGTTAGTGTGGAATGTGTGTGTTGAATGCTAATACCGTCTTTCCTCTTAAGGGGGGAGTGCTGTGAGGTAAGCTGAGTGGGTTTGTTCTTTTTGGTGCCTTATTATACTGCACTTATCTCTGTTATTAAGCATCAGTACCTATGGGGTACTGTTGTGTGTGGATTCACTGACTGGGATTTGTTAATAATGTTCTTTTAAACATGAATGGTGTATTTGGCAGATTAAAGAGAGATGTGTTCCTATGGCGTAGTTGATGTGATAAGGCTTTGTGGTATTATATCTGTGTGTTTGCCTTTTACTCTTTGTGTTTCCCATTCCTTAGTTTATGATGGACTAGTGTATTATAATAATGATAACAGTGGTGCCCTGTATGCTATTTGTGTGTATCTGCGTTGTTGGCTCTAATAAAGCCACACTTGTGCAGCAGACATAGCAGGGATAAGGGGTTGTTCTGGTCCCATGTGTGTGTGTACGCATA
>NW_021639913.1:43563-45345 GCF_002087225.1 Trypanosoma theileri
GTGATGTGTCTACTATTGATATTCATTCAATCATTGGAGATATCTGTGCAAATGTGAAGTGTGAGGGTGGGAAAGTGAGTGTACAGTATAAAGGGGATGATGATTGGTATGAATGTAAGGAGGGCAGTAGTATTTCACCGTCTGTTACTTCAGCCTTTAGTAGTGGCCGCATTGTGTGTCCTCCATACAGTGAGGTCTGCATGGATCTACCAATAGAACCACCAACAGTAGAAGCAGTAGTAGTCGAGGAGGAGGTATACAATGTTACTGCATCCATCAATTTAATTAATAGTTGAGAGAAGTAAAGGTTTAATAGAGAATCTTTGCGATGGTGGGTAGTGTTGTTGTAAGACACCCTTAACAGATAACTGAATCTATAATACTCTAATTCACTATTGTTTGTTTTATACATTTGTTTGCTTTTTTTTTTATGTTTGCGATCCAACACCCCATAGTGGTATCTGAAGTAGTTGGAGATGATAGTACTCAATCTCCATGTACAATCCTATACTTTGTTTTGTGAGTAGTAATCACTGTTATTATTGTGGTTCATTTGTGATGTCCTTTTAATGTATGTTGCACTGCAGGGAATGAATTGATAATAATTAACTGAACGTTGTATATCATATATTGTTATTAATTATTTATTTATTCTCTTTTTATTTACATCTTCTTCGTACGCAGTTTGAGCATAACTAATCGGTTTATCTTTTTTATTTCTCTTTTCCTCACTATCCGCTATGTAAAATTTTCGTGTACCTTTTAAAGAATGATTTCTATTCCCCATATGTAATCTCCTGTTCTTTTTCTTCTTTCACTCCTGTCAATTGAAGATATATCGACTGATAGTGAAGATAGCAAGGATGGCGTACATGTTACGTATGTGTCTATTCTAACTGTGATATGGCTGTTGGTGAAGGGCATGAATAGTGAAAAGAGGGAAACACTGATACTGCAACTCTTTAAATGTCTACGTAGTGGATAGAAGAAATGGAAAGGAAGAAATGAGAGTTAATAGTGTTGCAATTACTTTATTACGACTAAGTTCTTAATGGGCAGGACTGTGTGTACCTACATGAGTTATACCCCCAGTCCGTAGTAATGTAGTTAATTAGTGAAACCACTTGATTTTCATCACTGTGTGGCACTAACTGCAGTAATGATGTCCCACCAATAATCCCCAAAACAAGAGTTCACCACCATGCAGTGAAAAGATGATAATGATGTGTTTATAGATGACACCAATGGATATCATTGTTAATACTATTGTTCTATCTTCATCTAATCTTTCATAACGGAAAATACCTTCCTTTATATACCTATTCTGCTCAAACGGTAAAACTTCACATAACTATTTGAATTTTATTCTTTACTACAATGCACGATGTAGTGTTAGAACCAGATAAAGAAACATGTATACAATAATGATCACATTTGTTCTTTATTAATACTTAACAGTGGATACGTAATTTGGATTTTAATAATAAACCTACTTGTTTATATTTGCCATTCTAACAACTATATTATTAATAATAAATTCTTGCTCTCTGTTTCTGCTCCTTCATAACATGACGCACCATAAATGAAAGAACACAGCTACACAATCACCATGCGCACAACTCTATTGTTAACCTTGCTACTGGTACTCTCCTGCATCTGTACATGTGCAGCAGCAGAGAGGATGCCACTGCCGGTGCCACGTGTGGGTGGATACGCTACAGAGGCAAAGGGACAAGGGACGAAAGACAACAGCGAACAGTGGAATAACGGTCAATTCACTAC
>NW_021639913.1:45808-53628 GCF_002087225.1 Trypanosoma theileri
TTGTGGTTGTGTGTGCACGTCCTGCCCTCCATGGACCTGGTGGTGCCACTGCTGTATTTACAATCACCTCGTCAACGTGTATGGGTTCTTGATATTAACACTCATTGTGTGAAACTGAGCCAATAACATTATTGCTTTCTTTCTTTGCTTTATGGTGCCCCCATACACTGCTGCTGGGAGGGAGTGGACAGACATATTGTAGTAGTGGTGGTGGTGGTGGGTGGCACCTCTGTGTGATTTGGCCACATATTGGGGCATTTTCTTTTTAGCTCGAGACTCAAATCTCGGGTGTAATCTCTTTTAAACATGAACGTTAAGATCTTTTTTTTTGCTTTGCTTAATAATGGTTTAAGGATAATGACGGCAGTATTCATTGTTTTTTATTTGTGTTTTTCAGCTGTTAGTGTGGAATGTGTGTGCGGAATGTTAATACCGTCTTTCCTCTTAAGGGGGGAGTGCTGTGAGGTAAGCTGAGTGGGTTTGTTCTTTTTGGTGCCTTATTATACTGCACTTCTCTCTGTTATTAAGCATCAGTACCTATGGGGTACTGTTGTGTGTGGATTCACTGATTGGGGTTTGTTAATAATGTTCTTTTTAAACATGAATGGTGTATTTGGCAGTTTAAAGAGAGATGTTCCTATGAGGTACAATGGGTGTGATAAGGCTTTGTGGTGTTATATCTGTGTTTTTACCTTTTGCTCTTTGTGTTTCCTATTCCTTGGTTTATGATGGATTAGTGTAGTATAATAATAATAGCAGTGATGCCCTGTATGCTATTTGTGTGTGTCTGCGTTGTTGGCTCTAATAAAGCCACACTTGTGCAGCAGACATAGCAGGGATAAGGGGTTGTTGTGGTCCCATGTGTGTACGCACATACTCGATGTTGGTAACGAAGGGAAGAGGGACGGCTGCCAGTCTACAGTGTAAGGTGTACTGTACATGATGTGTTTATCCCTTCACCCTAATGAAGTGAATGCTTGCCATTACTGTGAAATGGAAGGGGATTAGTGTTGAGTGAATATATATAGAATCCTAATTGGTGTTGTATTTGGTGTTCCCAGGTGCCAGTATTTAGTATTGTTGAGGGAATTCAGGATATATCTTCGTTTTTCTTATTGAAAATTTTCTTTCCTCTCAACCCAGTAGTAATTGTATAGCATCATCATTGGATCCAGATGTGTTTCGTTTTTGAACAAATGAGTTCCAATAAGATTATGGGGGTAGTTCCTGATGAGATTTATCGTTAGCCGCGATAGCTCAGTTGGGAGAGCGTCAGACTGAAGATCTGAAGGTCCCTGGTTCGATCCCGGGTCGCGGCATTCCTTTTTGTTTTTTTTCTTTGGTGGGATCGTTCTGTCCATCGATATGAGATAAAGGTGTGATGTTTCCCCGAAATATAGGAAACTATCGAGCGGAGCAGTGTTAGCTCAACAGTGGTGTTTGTGTACAGTTTAATGAGAAGTATACTGTATGATTTATGCACATATGTCTTTTTTTTAAGCCGAATGAGAATAATCTTTGCTTAGCAGGGGAGGTTCCTGTAAAGGGATTTTTGCAAACCCTGCCAGAGCAAAGCGGTCAAAAGAAGAGACTATCTAGCATTGAAATGCCCAAGAAGGAACTGACAAGATAAGAACAAAAGACTCCATACATTACACAAATATATCATAATACGTATATCAAACCATTCGTGTACGCTGCGGAAATTGGTACAGTGTCATGCAACGAAACAATTCTGCAGCTATTGATCTATTCTGCTCTTTTTCCATGCTGTGTAGAGTTAGCGGTATCTGGAGTATCCTTTAAGTATTTATCTTTTACTAAATAATTATCTCATTTTCTTATGGTCGTGGATTGGAACTACACTATACCCTAACTCTCTCATACAGGTAACCCCATGTTAACCACCTCCACTAACATCAGAGAATTCCTCGTTCTGAGTTGTGACTGGCATCAATTATTTAGGACCTGATGGATTCAGAGGTAAACGTAGTTGATTAGAGTACCCCCAACAGAATAAATAAGACTTCAATGAGGTCAAAGGAAAAAAAAAAAATGCACAAAACGAAACTTTTCAACAGGTTGTGGTTAATGAGAGTTCTAGTGGTGACTTATCGTAGACTACTTAGTATTGTATGCAAAAGGTTATAAATGAAATTGTGAAAGAAATCTGAATTGAGAAATGAATATAAAAAAAAAAAATGAGGAACAAATAAACAATGGGATCTCTTTCTATTCACTTATTTTTAGAATAATGGATCTACTCTAGAGTCAAATGATGATAGTCATACTTCTGAAGTAAAACCCAGAAATCAGAAAGATGAGAAGATAAAAAAAAAACATAATATTTCTCAGTTTATTAGCACTATCA
Source organism: Trypanosoma theileri (assembly GCF_002087225.1). NCBI lineage: Eukaryota > Euglenozoa > Kinetoplastea > Trypanosomatida > Trypanosomatidae > Trypanosoma > Trypanosoma theileri. Next base: position 48,180 of record NW_021639913.1, read on the forward strand.
CTCTGTGAATTACAAACACTCATCTTTGCTGCCAAAGTGGAAGATAACTGCCATAGAGGGTACATAACAATTACCATCACGATCATAATACACAGCCTTGGAGGCACCTTTAACTGCACCCAGAACCCTCTCTACATGAGCCAGGTCTCTACTACAGTATTAGCAACAACAATAACAACATTAGCTTAATGTGGTATTCTGTTACTACTACTAGCACTGATTTCTCTCTTTCCTTGTTATTGATATAATGTATAATCGAATAAAACGATAACTATTTTGTATGCAAAAATTTAATAAACGAGAGAACACACAAAAAAAAAAAAAAAAACTCTAATGTCGTATACTATATATATTGAACACTATTATTAACGATAATTATCACCATGGACAAGTTAAAATCTGTTACTCTTTTCTGCACATCATATCTCTAGTACAGAAATAGATATTTATAAAAATCACCATTTTAATGAATAAGTTTATGTTTCTTTTCTTCTTATTTTACGTATCATTTAAAAGAGCTGACACGAATAATACAGCTACACAATCACTATGCGCACAACTCTATTGTTAACCTTGCTACTGATACTCTCCTGCATCTGTACATGTGCAGCAGCAGAGAGGATGCCACTGCCGGTGCCACGTGTGGGTGGATACGCTACAGAGGCACAGGGACAAGGGAAGAGAGAAGGCAGCGAACAGTGGAATAACGGTCAATTCACTACCACCACACCATCCCTCAGTATGAGTGAGTCCATGAGTGCCTCTGCCACTCTTCCTCTCCCCGACACCACTACTGTTGCCCCATCATCACCAGCTGATCAACAGACTACAGGAACAGGAGATCAACAGGCCGCCCCTACTGATGAGTCGACCACGACGAGCACCGCAGCACCGAAGAAGAAGAAGAAGGACGGCGGCCGCGGCCCTGAGTGGCTGCACGGCCCGCTGGTGCTGCTCGCCGCCCTCACCGCCGCAGTGCTGTGCTGAGTCCCGCCCCCTCTGCCAGTGCGGCACTGTAATGATATTCCCCTCTTTTTGCTGGCGACGGCACCCACCACATCACATCCCTCCACTTTGCTACTCTGTGTGTTTATCTGATTGTTGTGGTTGTGTGTGCACGTCCTGCCCTCCATGGACCTGGTGGTGCCACTGCTGTATTTACAATCACCTCGTCAAGGTGGATGGGTTCTTGATATTAACACTCATTGTGTGAAACTGAGCCAATAACATTATTGCTTTCTTTCTTTGCTTTATGGTGCCCCCATACACTGCTGCTGGGAGGGAGTGGACAGACATATTGTAGTTGTGGTGGTGGTGGTGGGTGGCACCTCTGTGTGATTTGGCCTCATCTTGGGGCAGTTTCTTTTTTTAGCTCGAGACTCAAATCTCGGGTGTAATCTCTTTTTAAACATGAACGTTGGGAAGGTTCTTCTTTGCATAATAATAGTTTAAGGATAATGACGGCAGTATTCATTGTTTTTTATTTGTGTTTTTCAGCTGTTAGTGTGGAATGTGTGTGCGGAATGTTAATACCGTCTTTCCTCTTAAGGAAGGAGTGCTGTGAGGTAAGCTGAGTGGGTTTATTCTTTTTGGTGCCTTATTATACTGCACTTCTCTCTGTTATTAAGCATCGGTACCTATGGGGTACTGTTGTGCGTGGATTCACTGATTGGGGTTTGTTAATAATGGTCTTTTTTGTAAACATGAATGATGTATTTGGCAGTTCAAAGAGATATGTTCCTATGAGGTACAATGGGTGTGATAAGGCTTTATGGTGTTATATCTCTGTGTTTACCTTTTGCTCTTTGTGTTTCCCATTCCTTAGTTTATGATGGACTAGTGTAGTATAATAATAATAACAGTGATGCCCTGTATGCTATTTGTGTGTGTCTGTGTTGTTGGCTCTAATAGAGCCACACTTGTGCAGCAGACATGGCAGGGATAAGGGGTTGTTCTGGTCCCATGTGTGTACGCACATACTCGATGTTGGTAAGGAAGGGAAGAGGGACAGCTGCCAGTCTACAGTGTAAGGTGTACTGTACATGATGTGTTTATCCCTTTACTCTAATGAAGTGAATGCTTGCCATTACTGTGAAATGGAAGGGGATTAGTGTTGAGTGAATATATATAGAATCCTAATTGGTGTTGTTGATGTATGGCCCTAGTAGTAGTGTACTCATCAATAGCCCAACCAGTCACAGTACTTTGGATAGCAACTGTAATGGTAACATGGTGTATCTCTCTCTCTCTGTCAGTGGGTAGTTAATGGATTTTATTGTGGATTCTTATTTTGTTACTGTTAGTTATATCTCAGTGATTGACAATGGTAACTGTGCTATATTGTGTGGCTGATAATGATGAGGATGTACTTCGTTGTGGTTTTCTTTGTGTTTGGCATTTGTCTTTGTGTTTTTGTTTGTATATCTTCATCCTTTCTGATGATGAAAGTGTTTTATAGTTTGTTGTTTTTCTTTGGAAATACACACTCCATGGTGTTTTTTTACTGCCATCAGATATTATTGTAATTGTTCTCCATGTACAGTCTAATACCTTGTTTCTGAGGAGTATTTCTTATTTCTTATTATTTAAGATGTCTTTTAACTATATCTAGCACAGAAGATCATGAGTTGATAGTGATTGACTGACCTGTTGATATTGTTGAGTTCTTAATAATTTATTCGTTTTCTATTTGTTTATTTACACCTTTTTATTCTCTACATCCACTCGCAATGTAAGTGATGGGTTTTCATTATTTGTTTTTTCCTCACTGTATTTTACGTAAAGGATACATGTGTATTTTAAATAATCATCTCTCTTTTCCATTCCTATTCTCCTCTTTATTCTCTTCTTTTATGTTCTTTGGTGATATTGTTAGATTGTAAGTTTAGCTGGATGAGCAGCAAGACGAAGAGTAAGAGTAATATTCCCGCCAAGCAGCGGGTGCAGGACAACACAGATGCGAATCCCCCACAACCCACAAAAGAAATAACTACTACTAATACCAATACTAATACTAATACTATTACTAGTATGAACAGTAGTTCGACTGTGAAGAGTATATCCACAGCAGCAGCAGCAGGGAGGAGTACGTTGGGTTGTTGTGGGGCTCTTCTTGTGATTGGCACTTATCACTCCGTGATGGCGGGTCTTGTCTTTCGCCGTGATCGCCTCGCGCTGCTCTTTTCCATCAAACACCACGATGGCTGCATTAACACAATTGCGGTGGGGGATAAATACATCGCCTCTGCGGGTACAGACGAGCGTGTGTTTCTCTTCACCAACAAGAATCATCAATCCCACCTTACACCTGCAGAGCGGGCCAAACTACGTGCTGCTGCTGTTGTTAATACTGGCGATGGGAAAGATCGTAGCGGTGTGTGTATGCGTGTGCGGCCGGCGGATCTTGGTAGTATTGCCCCACCGAGTGAAGTGCGGTGTTTGCTGCTCACGACGAATGGGCAGCAGTTGTTGTGTGGATGTACGGACGGTCAACTGATTGTGTACCGCACACGTGATTGGAGTGTGACGCTGGCCATCCCACTGCATGAGAAGTGTGTAAATGCCATTGCCGTACACCCAGGCAACAGCCAACAGAATAATAATAATAACAATAATAAGAATAATAATAATAATAATAACAATAATAAGAATAATAAGAATAATAATAGCAGCAGTAGTGGAGTGTTGGCTGTTACGGTTGGTTCGGATCGGCATGTGGCGGTTGTGGATCTCGCGCGTGGGCGGCTGCTCAGTAAATGGCGGTACAACACCCACACAAATAATACAGTTAATAATAATAATAATAATAATAATAATGAGAAGAGTGAGGAAGAAGAAGAGGAAAAGCGAACAGTGAAGCGAATGCGGTTGGAAGTGCGGGATGAGCCCCACGCGGTGCACTTCTCCCCCAGCGGGTGTTATTTTGCAATTCTCGCCCATCACTCCTTCACGGTGTACGAGACGGCCACCACCCGCCTGCTCACATTCTATCAGGAGGCATCCACACAGCAGGAACTGCAGCCACACAAACAACTGCACACATTTGCATTCGTAAAGGATGAGACGATTGTGTTTGGAAATGAATCCGGTCAATTACTCTGCGCCATTGGGCCGTGGAAGAGAGAAGACACACAACCACAGCCATGCACACTACAACCCGTCGTTATTCACATTCCCACATCATCATCATCATCATCATCATCATCAACAACAACAACAACTTCAGAAAAAGGCGGTGAGTCTAAAAAGCCAGAGAGACATCCCACACATCACACAACACGTGTGAAGGGCCTGCGGTGTGTGGAGGACACATTGTTCTCAATAGATGCCGCTGGTGCTGTGATTGCCTGGCGCATGAAAGGAGGAGTGGAGTCGACGTTGACACTCACATACATCTGCAGTGCCAACTGCCAGGGACGTGTCACCACAATGGACGTTATGCCGCTGTGAGAGAATTGTAGTGAAGTGTAGAGAGAAATTGAAAATGAAATAGTAAGAATGATAAGAATGGTTTAAATGAGATAGTAACAAATAGAGAGATGACATGAATATTTCTCTGTGTGTGTATTGGTGTATATACGGATAACTATTATGTTGGCAATATTTCTCGAGTAATAACGGTAATAAATAGAAGATTCTCTGTGTGTGTGTGTGTATTTCTTTCTATTCGCTTATTTATTCTATCATTTCCGTTGAGGTAATATTTATGATTATCTTTTTGAGATTGTCTCTGTAACTGTGATTATTATTTCCATTGTATTTTAAACTGTTTTCTTTTTCTTTTTTTTTCCCCTGTACACTATAGTTTGCGAAGGGTAAATCACTCAATCAATCACACATCTGTATCTATCTATCTACATATATCTATCTATATAGGTATATATAGAGGGAGAGAGAGATAGGTGGATAGACACAGTTGAGGAGAGAAAGAACAGTAACAATACACGTGTGTAGTTTAAACACCTTATTATTACTTGTTTACATTACACTCACAGACAATCAAAAAAAAAAAGGAAAAGAGAAAGAAAGAAAGAAAGAGAAGAATAAAATAAAAACAAGAAAGAAAGAAGAAGAAAGAGGAAATCAATTAAACGAAAAGAACCCTGACCCCCACCCAACCCCTCATTAAAAAAAGGAAAAAGAAAGAAAAAGAAAGCAAAGAAAACAATACGTGAAGGGATCAATCCCCACCTTTTTATCAATCTCGCTGGAGTTTATTTTACTTTTTTCTTGTTTAGATGCCATCCAATAGTGGACTCCGCATTTACACACATCCACTCGCGGCGGATCTCGGCGACCGGCAGAGTAGTTTACTCCCCGGCCAAATCCGCACACCGCAGCACTCTATTTACTCACACATTACAGACTGGGCAGCCACCAGTAGCGTGTGGGTAGAGGATGAGGACCATCATGATAGCCATGCGAATCCACGGTATAATAATAATAATAA
>NW_021639913.1:55053-55347 GCF_002087225.1 Trypanosoma theileri
TACTACTTTACGAAAGCCCAAAACGCAGAGTGAGTTTCTTAGTGATTTATTATATTTCCACGCCAACTTCTTCCCGCCGCCGCCGCCTCCCCGTCTTCCCTTTGGCCACCGCCGCGGCCGGGCGGAGCTGTGGTACCACTACGCCTCCAAGTGGGACATCACCCACCGCCTGCCGCCGCCGCCCCGCACGCCGCTGCCGGAAATGGCATTAGAGCAGCAGCAGCAACTCCAGCGGTTCACCCGCACGCCATACCACGGCGATCGCTGGCTGAAGATATCGGAGCGGTGGTATGA
>NW_021639913.1:56016-56285 GCF_002087225.1 Trypanosoma theileri
TTTATTTATCTCTCTCTCTCTCTATTCTCTGTGAGAGAAGTTTATCACACGGCGTTGAAAATATAGAGCCGCGATTTGGGAAAAGAAATAAAAAACAGAAAAAAAACGAAGGGCGTCTGTGAATAGACCTATAACCAGATAAGAAGAGAAACAAAACCAATCACATCTATATATAAAGAAAGAAAAGGGAAAATGGAAGGGGAAACGTACATGGAGGCATTCCTCACATCTGCACAGCAGGCAGACTCTTTAGAGAATGTTAACTTTAC
>NW_021639913.1:57781-58113 GCF_002087225.1 Trypanosoma theileri
GTGGGTCCAGTGACGGTGAGTGCTCTTGTGGAGATGGTGTTATTAAGTGTACGCCGCATGGATGTGATGAATGAACACGGTGTGCAGGCTTTACATCTGCAGGGATTAGAACGTATGCAATTTAATGCCGCGAAGAAGGCACAACGAGAGGAGATATTACGACAACGCCGTATTGAACAACAAGGCGTGGAAGGAATTCCCGTTGAGCGATTGTTACTACATTTAAAGGAGAGTACAGCTATGTATGCAAAGGGTACACAGTTATTAGATGGGGAATCTACACTAGCAGTGATGCTGCGTGCGGCTTTCTTTTCTTTATTGGAGAGTTATGA
>NW_021639913.1:59191-59517 GCF_002087225.1 Trypanosoma theileri
CATGGCACATCACGTTTCTTTCGTGAAGATAGTATTGATGCTCCGTGTGTTTACAGTCATTTTCTCTCTCGTGTGATGGAACTTATCACAGAGGCTGGATTGCCTTCACTTCTCTTGGATCTCTTATTACAATGTCCTCGAATAACTCGATATGTATGGAATTATATACATGTACAGTTCTGTCTTTCCACAGAGAAGGTGCGTTGTTTATTGGGAATGTCCCTTTTAAAGAATCTTGCTATTAAGCGTATGGTTTATCGTCGTTATGCTGTCAATAGTCTTTTACATTTGGCTACTGTGTGGAATGAATACCCACGACGACTTGC
>NW_021639914.1:0-3947 GCF_002087225.1 Trypanosoma theileri
GCTCATTTGTATGAGGTGAAGGACAGTCTCATGATCGGAGGCCGGAAGACAACGCGGCAAAGACTGCGCCCATGGTTTCGGGACACTCCAGCAGCGCATGCCGGTTAACTGGGTAAAAAAGTAAAAATGAAATAAAATAAAAAAATCTACAGGGATGCGGTGGGAGGGCGCGAAAAGAACGATCTCGATTGAATCAAAAACGAGAAACAACCGAAACAAAGACCTAGACTATCAGTTTGTGTGGTAATACAGAAAAAACATGAGAGCAAGAGATAGACATTAGCGTAGCAGCAAACCAAATGCGATCATATCCGCTTGCCCTTTCAGAGTTTATATATAAAACAAATAAATTACGATAATTGTTTCCCTCTACAAATTTTCCCACTCAAAATCCACATCACCCTTAACAGAAAACAATTCCCCTCTGACGCTCTTGTTCCCCAGAGCCACGCTCGTGGGAAAGCCCACTGCCCATCACGCGCGTCGTTGGGAAGTTCCTTTGCCGTTGGGGACCGCGAGGTGCGTGTCCGTTTTGTGTTTTTTGCGCGTTTATTTTCATTTATTTCACAACCCCCAATTCCCAAACCCCATGCTTTTCGTATTATTTTGGTTTTCTCCATTTATCTTTTTTTTTTATTGTTTGCTGGGGGTTTGATCTGCCAGCCAATACTAACCCGCACACCACGCCCAACAATAAAGAGCGACACCGTGAAGGAGAATGGGATCCATTCCCCAAACTCTTTGAACAATCCGCGTTTGAATCATCACGGCGTCACCCTTTTGAAATTCCACTGAGGGAAGAGAACAACGGCCATCCGCCACACACCCCATTCATTAACAGCGCCAAAAAAAGAGTGAGGAAGCCAAACAACATCCAACACCAGAAGAAGAATAAATAAAACCAGCAGGGGAGCCAAACCCCCAACAGTTCCTCATCTTTTCTTCATAATTTCCATTGGAATTCCAAAGGATTCAAGGCGCAACGAAAGCATACCCAGTAAAAGTATACCTAATGTAATTTACCTTCTTCTTTGCCGGGCCTAAAAAGTGCAAGAAAAAACAAAGAGAGAAACAGAAAAATATTTTTATTGGTTTTCCCCTTGTTTTAAGAGAGATCCCCCTGGGGAGCGGCAGGCAACAGAATAGTTTGCAACACTTTCCCGCCATGCAGAGTGAGAATATCTTTTGTATTTTGATAATTTTCTCCCCCATCAAAGCAATAAATTTATCATTTGGGCAGAGCAGTAAAACAAAAAAAAAAAGAAGCACCTAGTACTTTCCCGTTGTGTTTTTGCTCCCCATTGAATTTTAATTAAAAACTAGAAAGGATTCCCGACCGCCAATTCGCAATTAATACTGATGAAAAGGAAATGCTGAGAGCCCATTTTAACCCACCACCCCGCGCAACAAAAAGAAGGACGTATTGAGTGGATTTTTCAAAGCAACAAACCCCAAACGACAACACCCACACATACACAAACTAAGAAAACGTAATATGTTATTATTATTTTTTACCAAGCGTAACATTAGAACGTTCCTTTTTCCAATCCCATCCACCCTGAAAATAATTTTAAAAACTCAACGAAATCAAAAATTAATATATGTTGTCATTTGTATTTTGTCCTAAAATAAAACAGAAATTATAAATGGGCGATACACCGAACAGTTAGTCATTGTTTTGTGAGACCATACGGCATATTTATTTTACCCTTAAACTCATACTACAAAAAAAAAAAAAAACATGTCAAAGGAATACTTTATTTCACTAATATTTCTGGAATTAAAACATATTTCAGTTGAAATAAACACTTCTTGTCGTATTTTTTTTTTTTTCCTTCTTCTTTCGTTTTATTTCCTTCTTTAATACATCGCCATTAAAGCCTCAATAAGCCATACAATCATTGTTGGCGACATGTCCACCTGATACTGATTTACCTTTTCATTCCAGATTTTGGCAGTAACCTCCCGTTCCTCGAGATTATAGTTTCCTGATTCATTCAAAGTACATCCCTGCCATTTTTTTATTTGTCTCCTCTCATCAGTGCCATAGGGTTGTATGTAAATGATCTCCCACGATACTTCCTTGGAAACATCAGTCCAATCAGAAAAACAATTTTTAAGATATTTATTGAATTCAATTACTGCAGTAACTGTGGTTTCATGTATTGTGGCAGTTGTCGCTTGTATACCAATCAGTGTAACCGTTCCCTCTGGGGATTTCACAAAGTAGAAAGCATCCACCAGAGGGAAATTAGATATAGAAGGATGGTAAAGCATATTGTACTCTATCCTCCTCTTCTCATCTTTTATACTGGTGGGAAAGGAGAGATACCCATCACTAGCAAACGTAATCAAATCTCTCCGTTGTAGAACACTCTGCTGACTCACTCGACCTTTAGGTGGTTGAATTATTTGCAGTACTTCACTAAGTGCAGTCACAAAATTTTTATCTGTAAAAGCATTAACACCATACCGTTGAAAACCTTCGGCAATGATCACACCCTTGTCGGTGAAAACCATATTCAGAACAGGGGACTTCAAAAACACAATCACTCTAGCAACTATCTGATCGCCCAAAGCAACGGTAATCGGCTTATTCCTTGGGACATCGCGACAATTAATGACAACACGGTATATTTTTACTAGTTTATGGGATGGACTCTTATCTTTCCATTCACCAATACCTCTGAGGATATTTTTGTACTCTGTAATATTGGATTCGTTAATGAGATCCAACGTATCTTTCACTTCATTGCACCGATCACGATACATACCATCATCAAAAATATGACGTGGAAGTGGCCCAATATTATTAATACGTTCCTTTATTTCCTTCCAATGGTTTTTAAGTTCTTTGGATTGGTTGCGCTTTTCCCATGCACATATGGCCTTGATTTCACGCACAGTTGGACAATTCATGACGATTCGATAAGCCCCTTTTTGCTTCCTCCATCCTTTATACTGTTCCTCATTTGGGGATGATATCACAATCATGCCCCATCCTGAAGGAGGCAGTCGGGTCGGTGGTCCTCTACTTTTCTCATCCACATCATAGATTATGTATCCTCTTTTTTCTTTATTTTCTTCACCTCGTTTAAAGAAATTCCCTACAACACTTACTGCCTTTTCTTCTCCTTCGTACCAAGTAACCTTTCCACCATCATTCTTCTTTTCAAACAGATAGGCCCCACCTCTAATGAAGCACGCAACCACTGGGAGTTTTTTTGCATTGTAATGCAACAGTTGATAGAGGAGGAATGAACCAGCTGCAAAGGACTTGCCAATTCCAGGTGTTCCAATTAACACATATGGAGTGAGTTCCTTAATAGCATCCACATTATTGCCAAAATACTTATCCAGATTCTCTAGAATTTTATACCATACACGCATCACCTCCTTGTTAACATAAATATCGCAGCTCTTATTCATACTGAACTCTGTGTATGACCATCCTTTCTCAGAGGTGAACACCATCAACTCCAGACGTCCATCCTCGGGTTTCTCATAATCATTATCATCCTCTGCAGAACCCTTCATCACCTCATCATCTGTCCACAGTTGCGGTGGATGGCCCTCTTTCACTTGCATACCGAATCCCCTACCACCAACACCCTGCACATAGTGCCATGTCGCATTATACACAGATTCATATACACCTTCCATTACCACAGATGTAGCATCCTGAGAAACAAACCCCTTTTCCTTTGCAATATTAAGAGCTGCATTCAGAATCCCCCTTGCCATTAAAAGAATACTCTCCTTGTCTGTGAATTCATCCCATTGCTGGAGAGAGTAAACTCCTGCTTTTTCAAGATTGTTTGCAACCTCGTTCAGAACCCTTACTTTCTCCCGCAAAATCCCCATATTTTCCCTTATTCTCTCGTAGGCGGGCAATGCAGTAATAAATCTTATCATCTCCTTATCCTGAATATACATATCTGGTTTTA
>NW_021639914.1:4061-36423 GCF_002087225.1 Trypanosoma theileri
GTACACTGTATTTAACTCAGAATATACAGCATGGGTTTCCATTCAGTGTCATTGCACAGTGATTTACTCCCTACAGTCTGTTATCCTGCAAGATAAGGGTCATCCTCATGCACAATGAGTTGTGTTCACTCCAGTATCAATACTCAATCAGTGAAGAAGACTCCTTTATTCACCACAACGCAGATATCAAGTACATGTTCATGTTTGGCTGGAGACAGGATGTGTGCAACACCACTCTCCACTGAGAGGAACACCACTGCAATGCATTCGATAAACACAGTTCCATTCTTTTATTTCATCCACAACATTCCAACGGGTTGTCCAGTTCATTTTTCTTTGACACTGCTTTCTTTTCTGTTCTGTGTTAAAAGCAGCAACACAGAAACAATCCCATTCCCTTTCCATCATACAAAAAAATGTTAACATTAACAAAGTGTGTCCCTGGTGGGTCTACCATCTCCCCTCCTTTCCCCTTCAGGCACTAGAGAAAACCACTGCAAGAGAGGCGACAGTGCAACAGACAACACACACTTTCGTCTCTGCGTTGCGTCAATACTACTCCTCTCATCATCATCATCAGTATGCAATAAAGCAAAAAAAGAACAATAACACTGACTATTCACAAAAAGAGGAACGTAAACTTTATTTTCTGCATCACACCCTGTGTGCAAGAAAACACAACCCAAGTGAAAAATAAAAACTACACCAAAAGAGTTACACCATCGTAGAGCAGCAGCTAGAAGGTAACAAAACCACAGCCATAGCTAACCACAAAACAAACCCTGAAAAGATCCCCTGGCAGGAGGCTCCATCTCGTCAAGTTACAACCCTCTCGAGTCAGCAATCCAACCCTGTACAGCAAGAGGAATATATTGGTATAATACACACACTGCAATACCTTCTCCCAGGTCCTTAAAACCCCAAAAGAAGGAAAAAAAAAGAACAAGTAACAGCTTACCAATAGAAAAGGGTATCTCTTTTTTCCCCTCGTATTCCTCGCAATCATATCCAATCATGTCCTCAAGGTCCACCACCAAAGAGGAACACCCAATAACAAAATAAATCCCCACCCCAAACACACACTACAACAACATTGTCAATCAAGTAGCCCAATTATCCAATAACGACAGAACACATTAACACATCATTGGAATTCATCACACTAACTTCTCTTTAAGGCATCAAAGGGAGACAACCAACAACACACAACCAAATTCTTGAGTGGACACCGACCCTCTGCAGAAAATCCATTATATTCAAACTCAGTATCTCTGAGGATTGAGTACCACCTGTGCGGTGGGAGAGCATTATGAAATATCTCAACCCTTCCTTGGGTTGTGTTGCAGTGCTTTGTAGCGTGGATACCATTCTCCACACTAATGTCTCCCTCAGTCACACACTTTTTTTTCAAATATTTATCCTTGATAGCCATTCAAAAAGATGTGTCCCTCCTCTCACAATGTCCATTGCATGGTCGAACACCATTTAAACGAGGCAATAGATCACAAGGAATGCTCTGTTCAAACATGGTCATAACCCTAGGAACTTGACAAAAACAATGTCTACCACACGGATACATCACGTTTCTTTTCTTTTCCCTTTTTTTTTTTTACATTTGGCTATCACGGTATTTACCTCTGGCACCTCCCATTATCAGGGATATCTCGTGGGATTTTCCATTTGCGCACAACGCCATGCTGGATCAAGATTGCGTAAACGAGATGCTGCGGGCGTGGCTTGCTGTAATTGGGCACCCCTTTGGGTGAGGAACAATGCCCCTGTTATCATCCATCTCGCAAATTTCCCGTAGCAATGGGAGCGAGATTCATTTCTAAACAGTTACCCCTTACCACAAATGAAGAGTGTAACCCCCGGGGGTGGGTTTAGAGGGCAGCGCAATCGCCTGGGCGAGACCCCAAGTGTGTAACGGATGCGTCTGCTCAAATAAATTCTCCCTCTTTTTTGTTTTATTTTATCGGAAACAAATGGGCGCCAGAGACCCCCACTTTAAAATTTGAACTTGGACACGGTGCCTTCCTCAAGTGGGGAAAAGAACGGGATGAGGCGTTACAGAATATTGATAGAGAATTGTTTGGGCTGTTTGCATGGGGTCATTTTCTTTTTTTTTTTCTGTGTGTGTTTTGGCCGTCGTGCGAAATGCAATCCCAATAATGCAGGAATACTTCTCACTCTGTGCAAAGTTATAACTTGAACAAGGTAGTGCCTGACAGAGAGTGTGGGTACGTATACGTGGTCAAAAGTATACCGTCAGAGTCAAGAAAATTCCAACGATTTACTCGCACATTGGAATCCATATCAATGACGATGAGTGTGGATCACTCGAAAGGGTATCCCATCCAATATTCTCCAATCATCCTCCATTTGTGCGAATAACCAATAATAATAATAATAATAATAATAATAATAATAATAATAATAATAATAATAAAACGAGCTCTGCTTCAGCAGAAACCATAAGAAGAAATAACCATAAAAATAATATTGGTCACAAACTATTTTCGCAATGTTACAGTATTATTTTTTTTTTCATTTTCCCTCTTAACCCTGTACCAAATATCTTCCTTGTTGTTTGTGTTGTTTTTCTGCATCATTAATGTTTGGAATTCGCATGCAGAAGCACACTGAGAATTCTTTGAAATACCAGTTGTGTCCACTCACTTTATTTCACTTCCCTCTTCGCCCCAGCACCATAGCGCAGACTCCCATTAAGTCCTTTCCGCAACGCTGGTAAATTAACGTGGGCAGTTCGCAATTTCATCGACCCTAGGAAAAACATATACAGTTGGGAGTAAATACCCACACATAATCCTGGAGAATGCTGCAGCGTCGTAGAAAGAGAATGGCAATTTCACCAGGCCCCATGCAAACACTAGAATTGCAATACCTTTTTTGTGACACCTTGTAGGTGAAAAAAAAAGACACCACAAGAAACAAAACGCTCTTGTAGTGGGAAATACGGCATCCTTGTTAAACAAAGGAAGAGGAAAAAAATATATAACGTCTTTTACCAACTCACTTCGTTCTTTATTTATTTTTCTTCCCCTGATTACTTTCAGGGTGTATAAATTAAAACATTGGGAATGGGTGAATTTATCCATCACCTTGCAATATTTCACGGTCTTCATGAGATGAGTGCGCCAAGTAGGCATCACATTTCCTTTTGGGACCCTAACAACATCCACGCACCACTGCATAGGCATGCTCTCTTCAGTAATGGGAACTACCAATTGACGGTGTCAACGACGCAACGGACCCCAATAATTATCATCCTGATCCTCCTTCTAGAGAGCCACCCATTAGTCTTCTCTCTCGTTCCTATCCGCCTCTCCCACTCTCTCCAAGAGTGAGACAAACACCAGAGAGTGTCCCTGGCGAAAAATAAGAAAAAGAAAACATCTTAGTACAGTACATCATCCCTCTTTCTTGCTCCAATACTTTTAACACAGTTTCAGAGTGGGGTACACCTCATGCAGCAGAGCCAAAATGCTTTCTTTTTGCTTACCTGACCATCAAAAACACCTCATCACACATATGTGGAGAAACGTCCAAGTGAAAAACCATACAGAGACTCAGGTTATGACCAGGCGGAGTCTTTAAGAAAGCTGAGGGTTTCAGTTATGAGAAAAGGAAATGATTATTTTTTTTTTTTTACTTTTCTGATGGTTGCACCAACTTAACGAGATATTTCTTTCCTTCATGATTGGCCTCTTCAAGTAATGATCGGGTAATCCTATGACCCAACAGAGAGGCAAAACACCACAGTAATATATATATATAGTACAAGATACCAACATTCAACAAGACACCATTGCTCACTCTGAATGTATGTGTAAATCCCGCGTAAAGGAGAAATCAAAGAATCCTTTGGTGGAAAAGAGTAAAAGAAAAAAAGACTTCAATACAATTCAGATACTGATTTTTCAATAGGGAAAAAACAATAGCACCGGTTGGTTTCGATCCAACGACCTATGGGTTATGAGCCCATCGCGCTTCCACTGCGCCACGGTGCTGCACGCCAAAACGTCATGATGGTTTTGACTTCCAAAATGTTTTCATTGCAAACAACAGAAGGTTTATCAGTGGTCATTATGAACTTCCATATGTCTACTCCATAGTGCACCGCTTTGTCTTGCCCCCATTACAAAAAAAAAGGAAAGAGAAGAAAAAAAAATGAATCATGAAACAAAAAAAAAATAGCAAAAACAAATCAAGAAACATACTGATGATGTTGTAGTTTTTTTTTTTGTGGTTGTTTGCAGCAAGTCATAACTTCAAAGAAAATAAAAATAAAAAAGGTATGGGACCTGGCTTCAGGGACCCAGCAGAGATTACAACAAAGAGTATTCTATTCTACCCCATCGGGTCCTTTTTTGACCCTCTTTTTTTTTTCCATGATTCCAATGTATTTATTATGTTTTCTTTCGTGTAATTGAGGTTTCCATGCCATTTCTTTCAGGCGTTTGCGACACCCGGCAATTCCGCATTACGTGTTCTCCTTCGTGTGCCCACTTGTGAGTTCGGCAGAAGGTATGTAGGTAAATCAGTAAAATAGATGTATATAGTATATAGAGGGGGGGGGCAAATGTATATATTTATATTTTTGTATATAATATTACATATATATATATATATATTATATATTATATTATATTTTTTCTTTTTCTTCACAGTAATTCTCTACTTTATTTTCTTCTTTCATGCCTTGATACATAACTCTCAGACTCCTGTTTCTTTTTCATCTTCACTGCAAAGAAAAAAAAAAGATACGGAGGGCACACCCCAGCATATTCTGCGAATGGGGGTGCAACGACCGTGTTTTCTTCCAGTTTAATCGAATAATCAAAGGGGGAAAGAATGTATTAGGGTTGTCTTCTTGGTTGTTGTTTAGGTTTTACCGGAGTATCAGTTGAAAAAAAAAAAAGAGCGAGGGGAGGAAAATAGTGAGAGATATTAAACAACTCAAAAAGAAAACCAAAAAAAAACCAAACGAAAACGAAAAAAACATATATTTTTTTTCGTTTTTTTTTTTTTTTTCTCCCTCTTTTCGTCAAGCCTCAGCGGGCAGAGAAAGCTTCCGCTTAGCAAAAGAACGGCCAACACGCTCTGTGATACCAAACCTGTGCTCCGCCGCAAGCAGCCACTGCCACATGGATCCAAGGAGCAGCAGCAGCAGCGGCCACAGCAGATTTGCACGCGCGCTGTAGAAAGCTCCCATGTTACTCCCAAGCATGTAGTCCACAAACTGCCCAAGCTGCAGCAGACCAGCAACACACGCCAACAGAAGTGCCTCGGCTGCGCTCCAGGGCGCAAAAAAGGAACAGCGAGGGTACATGACGGCATAAACAACGGGGGCGATGCCAATGGTGAGAATACATGTGAGTAAAAACAACCAGTTTGTCTTGCCAAGCTCCAACAAACTTATCTCCCGGCCATCAGGCTGAATATCAGACGCCAATCCTGTCACACTGTAGCGGATACAGGGGAGAACCCACGCAGGTATTATACACCCAGCGATAAAGACAAAATTGAATATTCGAAGAAATAAACGTCTTTTCCACTTGGTATCTTTCTTTCGCTTGATCTCTTGGTTGTCTCCTTCTCCTTCAACAACCAGTACGGGTGTCTCAGGATCGAATGGTCCTTTCTTTTTGGAATTCACACGAAGCGATGTATTGCGACGCCACACTGTTGTGGCGTAGTTGCCAACGAGAATAGACAGAATCGTTGATGAGAGAAACGCGTAAAACCCAGGAAGAATCTCAACTTCTGCAATTCCCTCTATCTGCAGTCCCGCTGCCATAATAAGCATGGCATATGAATCAAGGAAGGAAAACTTACCAAAGTAGTCAATAACTCTCAAGAGAACTAGGTCTGGTTTCTGTAGAATAAGCGTACACACAATAATTACCACCAACTTGATGTAGGGATACACACCGCTGAATAAAAATGCAAGGACTGCAAACACATACATACCAGCGTCAAGCATATTCATGGTAGATTCCATAAGAGAGAAGGACATGATGCGCATCTCGTCAGCAAGTATCAAAGCAGCAGCAGTGGTAGAGTTTGACCATGCAAAACCAAATGCAGCTAGAGCACACATTCCCATTAAGAGAAGATCTTCAATTAAAACACGTTTCAAGGACACTTTAACACCCTCTTTTGTGGTAACTGATGTGCGCTGGTAGCGCCAGATAGCGTGTCCAGCAGTGACGGCAATGAGAATTACAACCACAATTATCATGCACACCAAAAGAGGAGTGGGTGGAACCGTATGCGCATCAGCTAGCTCCATCACGGGGATGTAGAAACGGGGACCTGTTACATTCATGTAACCCAAGGCTTCCTCAATAGCGTGGTTCATCATTGGGGTAACACGTGGTCCCAAATTGTTTACGATGAGCCGATCCCATTCGCCAAGGTTTTCAGTTCGAATATTTTCCAGAATGATACCACCATATCGCGGCACACTGCAGTTAAAACCAACGGCGTCACACTGAAAATCATTAAAGGAAACTTCCAGAGAAACACTGAAGGGTTGTGGAATATTAATCCCAATGAAAGGACTCTTAATAACTGGAAGACGATTAAACAAGAACCCCGTAAAGTTCCCAAGTCCTGACATGTTAAGCATACCTGCCACTTTCTCGACAGAAGACTGTAACTTGTCAAAATTGTCGAGTTCGAAATTAAAACTATTGGTAAATTCCAAATTCAAATGCAATGTGGTGCTAGCGTGAAGTGATGCGCCAAAGCGAACACCCAAAATTGGTGGAGCCTTGTCGATCACCTTAACAAGTGTTCGAAAGAGCATACTGCCCTCCAAGGGTGTGGCGTTGGAGGCAAGTCGGGGAAATGGTTTCGGTAGAGCCAATGTGTGGTTATGCAATTCATCCTGAAGAGTCTTCATTCCTGAACTACAGACAAAATTGTTCACCTGTCGCTCGATTGTCCTCTTAAATAGTCCAACAAAGATGCTAAATAAAAAACTCGGTTCAAATCTCACGTCCTTGATTTTTAGACCAATGTTACAGGTATTTAGAGTACTATTTACACTGTAACAGGTGTCGTCCACAGACCTGGAGAGAGATATCTGCGACGGCTCAAGAACCAAATCAGTATGCACCAGATACATTGTGCCGGACATCCTCATTGTAACGACACATGTGAATTCAGAAGGCTCCGTTACATTCAGAGACCAGTGCGAGGAGTTGAACGTGCCACTCATCGGACCGACTGTTAGATTGGAGCATGACAAGTTGCTTATTTCTGACAAAAGGGGGATATTGTAGTAGAAGTCAGGCACACTAAAATCAGTGATAAGAAGAGAGCTCCACAAGAGCACAAACGAGAGACACTCTGCTATCATCTGAAGAGGAAAACCTTTGCGCTGTATTGAATACAATCTTCAATAATTCAGATTTCCCTAGTATTTTGTATTCCCTTCAATATGGTAAATACAAGAAAAATCTGCTTGATTAAGAGAGAGTATACAACTGAAGTTATAAACCTTCTTTTCCGGTTTATTAATTTGTGGTCAACTTTGAGAATTAAATACAAGAAAAAATAGGAGGAAGTGGATTCAAAAAGATGATACAAATAACAATAGGGACAGTAAACCTAATAAAAAATAAAAACCAAAAATAAAAATAGAATACCATAGTTTTAGTTTATCTTACTTTATCTGATAGAACTATTTTTCCCACCATGAAAACAATCACTCATCTCACCTACCCACAAGTGCACTAAATCCCACGTAAACATGTGATAAAGCTTCTTAAGCAAAAATTGACACCTTAAAGAAAAGAAAAATAAGGTTTTTTTTTTTTTTTCTTACGAAGAAACTTCAGAGAAATAACAGTTAGTACGACCGTAACAAACCATCATATGGGGAACTACAACTTTCATAGGTTCCGTAGCTCTCTTATCAGCAGGTAAAAATGCAGTACGGGTTGCTTCACCCACTACATAAAACGACCAACCACTAATTAAGTCCTCTGTTGATGCAAAACAGGGTATCTAAATTAGAGTTCTAAGGCAGAGTTTCAATTTCCAATCTGTAGCAGTTGACTTTTTTTTTAATCTTGTGTAGCAATACATCACAAAAACACTCCGTGAGATCTCTCATTAATAATAATAATAATAATAATAATAATAATAATAATATTCACCTTGACAGCTGTAGCTTGTCGGAGAATTAATTGTGTTACTAGGGATAGGAACCACAGCGATTGAAGGAGACACATTATATGATGTAGTACAACTCGGCGAAGATGCCGCTTCGTCTATGTTCTACGTTGAATCACCGTCGCAACTTATCCTTAACGCCTTCCAAGTTTGACCTTGTATTGTTGTAGAGTTGTTATTTACCGTATGCGTACTTACCATGTTAATTTTCTTTGTTTGCATCATCATCATCATCATCATCGTTTTCTTTTTTTCTTTTAATGAGAACCACAAGAGAATATCTTACAGTACAACGCAGAGACGCCAAATATATGTCAAAGGTGTATTAAAGAATCAATCGCAAACGCGAAAAAAAAAGATATATTAAAGGTCTGACTTTGATCGATACACCATTTATAAAACCACCCCAAGGAATAGTCTATAACTGAGGATAATGTTCGCAAGTTTAACGCCTCCTTGTGGGTATTATTTACAAAACCAAGAAGGGAACAGGTAATGGTAATGACATGAACACCATTCAAAAGGAACAAGGCATTTGTTTTTCAACGAGCCTTCAAGGTTCCAAAGCTGCAACGTTAGAACACCACAAGTGATGGTATGCAAAAACACTACCTTGTATATATATCCTATGCATGTAAAAGAAACAATAGTAATGAAAAAAAAGACACACCGAAATTTTCAAAACACATACAAACACCCACATGACAGCATCTACCTTTTCTCCACTACAAGAAACCCTAAGATCATTCCAAAACCAAAAAAAAAAAAAAAAAAACGTTTTTGTTTTTGTATTTGTTCAAATCAGAAAGAGAAAATTTCGTTTTTTTTTTTTTTTTTCTTGGTACATAAAACTGTTTACATCTAAAAAGGGAGCTGGGTGAAAAGAGCTGCACCGCGGAGCACCCAGTGATTCTCTGTGTCGGCTGGATGTCTCGGTAGATCAATGGTAAGAATAAAATTGGTGGAGTGACCGGTGGTTGAAAGCACACCACGTCTATCGGTGGTCTTGTAACAAGGACATCTGTATATTGGGGTATCAGGAAGTTCCTCCTGACGGCATGGAAGCAGTCGTAATAGTGGAAACTTAATGAAGAGCTCTTTTGGTTTGCTTTCACAGAGGGCAGCGTTGACAGAATCCCATCCAGCTCCCTCCAGGAACAAACCGTAGATGCAACAACCATCCTCAGGAGCCGTGGTACAAGTCTCCTCATTAAGCACAGTAAACTTCCATAACAGCTTATCAATTTCTATTTTCCATTTTCGCGCATAATTTTGCATGACACCTGTGAGAAATGATTGCGTAAAGAAAAACCCGCTTATCCAGAACATCGGTGGTGGGCCTTCATCACACCATTTTTGAAGAAAACTGAGACGCTCGACCAGATCATTGACATAGGAACCAAATGGCTTTAATGACGGATACGACCGCTTCTTCCAGACATTTGGAACCTTGCCATCATACATCGCGTTGAAAACTTCCTCCAGATCGGCACTCATTACTACTTTTCCACTTATAGCATCTTGAACATCAGCAAGTGTTTGTCGCAAAACGACAAGAAGACGTTTATACCGTATCGCTTCTTGAAGAAGTACCGTGTTCATGGATTGAGAATAATCAATAGGATGTTTTTTCTGAATTTCTTCAATGTCAAAAGGTTTTGGAAGCCTTGAGAGGACATGATGGGCCATTTCCTTTACAGTTGTCTTGGGATCCAACTTTGACGCCGAGTCAGAGGACTCACGTGGCTGAGTCAGAAGTGTAGCCTCAAGCAAATTCTTCGCATCTCTTTCATCCTTGGTGATATCAGCGTTCTCATGAAGACCAAAAACCCCAGGAGGTTGTTGCAAAGGTAAGTTTTGAATATAGTCCACATATGACTCATATTCACCAAAAGGAGGGGCGTAGTACTCAGGAGCATCCGGGGCAAACACGTAGTCATCTTCTAATATAAGTGGGGTTAAGTAAAGTGATAAGATTGCCATAATACAACGACGATCCCAATCATCAGTTACACGACCTCCATAGTTACATTGACCAGTAAGATACAAGAGTGCATCGTATGGGACCTCATCATTTTCCTCAAGAAACATATTAAGCTGTCGAATGCTAATACGTCTATCTGTATCATTAAATTCATACATCCTATTCCAACCCAAGGGTCCAAATTGGCGGCGCTCTTGAACCACGGCGTGAAAGAAGCAAATTCCAAAAAGTAACTTTCTCCAGACTTCTGGTTTTTTAGAGGAATTAAAGAATTGTGCATCTGCCACAGGATTAGAAAGATAAGACTGCAAGAGGTTGCTTTTAAGACCTTTTGGAGGTTCTTGTACCAATTTTACTCCGTTTTGCAATATAGCAATAGGGAATGTCTCACTTGGAAGAGATGTAAGCCAGAGTCGATACTGGTCATTCAAATTCGTCTTTGCCGCGCTATCGCTGTAGTTCTCTATGATGCGTGCGAGTTCTGGCATGAAGTCCTGGTAGAGATGACAGTTCTGCAGGAGCACCCAATTCCCTTTGCGGACGCCCTCGTCGATGAGTTCCCGCGCGGCGGCCCCCTGCCCCTGCCCGAGGGACAACTTCATCAGCCGCCCGCCCATCCCGCGCTGGGCGGCGAGGCGGTCCAACTCCGCGTTCGGGTCCGCGCCCGGCGAGAGAACCAACACGAGCGGCACCGACGGGTCGTGCGCCAACTCGTCGACAACGTCCTCCAGCGCGTAGAGCGGCGGCTCGACGAAGAAGGCGCCAAGCAGCGAGCGGACGTACTCCGTCACCGCCGGCACAATCTTGTCGGTGCGGAAGCAGCGCACGAGGATCAATTGCGATATCCCCTCCAACGCCGCAACCGCAGAGGGAGGCTCAAGCGCAAGCGGGTCAGGGGACTCGTAATAGGCGCGGAAATAGTCTTCCTGTTCCCGCACAAGATCCACCAAAGACTCAAATGAAGGAAGTTGGGTACTCGCACGCCATACCAGTTTCCAATTTTGATCAGGAAGCCAAGAAGCAAACGGATTACTTGCTAATCCATCATCTGCTTCAAAACCTCCCATTAATAACCAACGTAATTGTGTTACATCTACTTCATAAATCTTTAGACACATTGTAAATGAAAATAATAACTGATCCCGTGCAAATAGTGAACGGCAAATTCGTCTGTACAATGAGCTTTGAAATGTAGATCGAATATTATCAATACGAATATCTACGTCTTCAGATGCCTCACTTTGTTGAAGGGCTTCTTGAAAAATAGTAACATAGGCGTTAAGTGAATTTTGATACATAGGATCAATATTAGCTAACTCTGTTACACAGAAAAATAATGTGGCCCCAAGATTAGCCACAGGAATAAATAAACTTCGAGTACGATCACTTATACGTTCCATGGCTTCAATCTCTTCTTGTCTTTTAGCAATTTGATCACTCTGTATCTTGGAGCTATCAAGTTCTTCAATAGCTGTCTCACTTTCCAATATGTTTCCTTCAGATGAGAGAATTGCAAGAATTTTGTCTTCTGTTTGCTTTAGACTCGCTTGGTTCTCAGCAGCTTCAAGAGTTAATGCTTGCTTTTTCTCTTCCACTTCCCGTCGTTCGCTCATCATAACACGCTGTAGTAGCTGATCTTGTAAACCTTGTTGAGTAATCATAAAATTAATCAGAGTTACCTTTGTGCTTACCTCTGGGAGATAATGTGGTCGGGGCAGTTTTGTTGTCATGTAAAAACGGAAATTTTCGTTCCACTCTACTGGTTCACCAACATGAATCACAACAGCAGCACCTTCTCTTGTCAGTCGCTTTAAGAGTAAGTTTTCCAGAATTGGATCTACTGTCTCTTCAAGGTTTTCCATAAGAACAGGAATTCCTTGAGCAATAGCTCCACGAATAGTCTTAATACAATCAGGCTCTGATGGTCGTGTAATAATCAAACCATTAGCACGTTCCATATTACGAATCCAATTATTTGCTTGTTGTTGTGGATCAATAAATAGTGGCCATCTACTAGAGGTTTTTACAATAACAGCATTATCAATAGAGAAACCATCAGATGGTAACTGTTGTAGCTTCCATGCTTGAATGTCAATAGGAGATCCTACAAACTTTGCCAATGCATAGTCTTCTGAAACTAAAACATTCTGTTGTTTACACATATTTAACCAGTTTTGCATTACTCTTTCACGATATTTATGCAAAAATGGACCCAGATAAGCAACCACACCGGCGCTAATAACAACATTACCAACAACATACCTTAACTCTTCCTGAAACCGTTCACTCTCTTTCGCAAAACGAACTTTTTCACCTCCAAGTCCCTCAATAAGTTTCTTTGCACGTGTTAATTTAATATCTGTATCATTTACTTTTTCTTCAAGGTCCTGTTTGTCTTTCTTCACTTTCTCAAGATGTTCTGTAAGGGCTTTTAATTTCTCATTAATAATACGTAGTTCCTCTTTCTTCTTGTTTAGACCCTCCATTGCAGTATCATACTCTTTCTGTGCTGCTGCAGCTTGTGCCAATAGTGGTTTGATAATCTTATTTTGTTTGTAATATTCCACCACCGCCCGTATATATGTAGCTACACCAACCAGAGCTACAGATGTTTTTCTGATATTTTCCATTTTAAACATATCATTTGTCATTTTCTTCTTTACATCCTCAATTTGTTCTTCAGGTGCTGTATCCACAATAACTGGATATGCACTCAGTAATATATTCTTAAACTCACCCGTTAAGAGTGTAAGCTTAGCATGTTCCCAGTATGGTACTGAAACACTACCAGTTAGTGGATCTCGTACAGGTTTTGGTTTATATGTTCCACCCAATAGAGTACAGAGGACTTCAATGACGTACTTTACACCTTGTGGTGGTGTCTTAAGAGCCTTAATCTCCTGCAGTGCTTTTGGGTCAAGATCAAGGACAGCGCGTTGTGCCTGTTCCACTAATGGTTGGGCTTCATCTACTTTCTTCTGAGAAGCATCTTTAATTTCCTTTGCCGCTGCAGCCTGTTCATTGGCTGCCGCTTCATCTACAGCAACAATAGCTCGTTGCTCTTCTGCCAACCGACTTTCCATTTCAACTTCTTTTATAAGTTCATCAGTTTCTAGTTGTTTTTTTGCCAACTGTGGTCGCATTAGTGCTAACTCCTGTTGCATGATTTCAACTTGATCTTCTGTTTTCTTTAGTTGTGTCAAACCATTTGCGTAGCGGTGCATCATAGCAGTAAGCTCTTCACGCTTTTCACATAACAGGTGTTCAAAGGTAGATAAGAGATCTAAATACGAGGTGGGTGTCACGTAAGTGTGTTGTCGTACTTCTGTCAAATATACCTTCCCAAGTTCACGAACTTGTTGCTGAAATAAAACAAACATATCTTCTGCAGCTTTCTTCTCATGATCTGTAATATCAAGTTTTGAAAGGAATCGTATGGCTACTGAATGTAACCCATCCTCTGGCCATTCAGAGAACCAATCAATAGTGGTACAATTTACTAATGAAGGAAATTTTCGTAGTCTTTCACGCAAAACATTACCTATAGGTGAAAAGCATAGTGCAATATGCATATACTTTTTACATCGCTCAACAAAAAGAGCTTGAAGCGCCTCAGCGGTATCAGGACGTCCAAGTTCTTTTCCTTTCTCTCGAAGAGATGCGACAGCATTCTCATATGTCTCCTTATCCTGTTTGGTATCCCAGATTCCTGGTACTTCGCCAGTGTTAAGAAGGCCGCAGATGTCTTCGAGGAAACTCTCTGATGTTATTTGAGTGTCTGACATAACAAATACAGTTGCATAGCCATTCATACCAGTACGCAAGAGAAGAGCACGTATATCATCTAAAAAGTTGCTGTGGTCATAGTCCTTTGCTGGAGTTGTAGTCATATAGTCACATTCTTGCAAATATGCAGCAACTTTGGTACAACTACGACGTCCACTTCCACCAACTCCAATAAGAAGAAGATTTCCACCAGGTTGACGGAGAACACGACAAATCCTTGAGACATGTACAACGACATAATTAAAAATAACGAGATCTAACTCACCAGAGTGTGTTCCTAAGTTGTAGGTTTCTAATTTACTCTCCAGTACTTTCCGGGCATCATTTACATTAGGTAACTCCTCATAATATCCATCATCATTCATAAAGGTTGAGAAGAGTGTTGGATTTTCTACACTATGTAAGTTTTCAAGTGGAAGTTTAAAGTGTTTCATTGATAATTTACCTACCTCGTCGAGGAACCAATTTGTATCCTTCTCGTTGATAAAACGATCAGCAAAAGCCCTGGAGACTTCGTGCATCCATAATACTGATAACTTCCGTTCATCCACGATCTTCGCCGGGTTCGCCATGTCAATACCTTGAAATACTTTGCTAACGTCTCGTAGGTTAAATGTGTAGTGTGATTTCTCTGGAGAAGGTTTTAAATTATCTACTAAAGTCTCATAAAGCTCAATTGTAGCGCTCACCAGGGCAGTAGCCATTCCACGTAATGAGGTAGGAAATCCTCTACTGATAATCCAATCAGATAATGTACCAAATATCTTTCGTAATGTTGGTTCATCAAAGGCTGGAATAGCGATTGTGTTAAAGTGACGCGTAAAACGTTGAGTCACAGGATTTCTACCTCCTCCAGCAGGTCCCATAGCACAAAGTAATAAAATGTCTACCAATCGACGGAATTCAATATTGTCTTTCCCATGGTTATACCAACCTCCATGATCGAGGTATTGGCGAAGGAGTTCTATTGGCGGTTGGGCGCCATATTCCTCCAATTGTGGTAAATTTGTATCATCGACAAATATCATCATCTTTTTGTTGATAGGTGGACCATAAAAACCTTTTCGACGTTTTTCCAAACTTCCATCAATAAGTCGTTGTAGGTGTCCTGCTGAAGTTTGTGCAGAGAATTGAATCATGTTAAGTGAGTATGAATCTTCAGGAAGTCCCTTTAGTAATGATTTCATCATGATAGTCTTTCCTGTACCTGTATCTCCCACAAGTAGCACAGGATGCATGGCACCAATCATAAGTTTTGTAAGGAAGGAATACCTTGTCTGTGCACTGGTAGGGACAATTACGTCTTGGTACTCCACACCCTCTTCAATTACAAACTCTGGCACATAGTCAGACCACTGTGCAAAACGAACTTCACCCTCTGTCTCAAGACGAACATCAAAAAAGGAATGTTTATTATCGGGGAGAACAAGTGTAAACTTGTAGGATCCATTTCCAGCAGCAGCAGCCACTTCAGAATGAAGTGCCGCATTAAATATGGCCCTCTCCTTTGTAAAGAGACATCCACCAACCGACCAAACAAGTGAAAAGAGGAACCATCCCTCTAATTTCATCAGCATCGTGCGTGCCTGTGCGGAAACATCTGTCGGTGGAGCATCTTCTTCTTCTTCTAACCCACGGAGGAAGGTTGAAAAGAGTTTAATAAAACCAGAAACTGAAACAAGAGCTCCTTGTGGAATAACGGATTTAACATCCTTTCTCACAACTTCTAACATTGGAGGCATAAAAACATCTACGAGAGTACGTAAAGCTGTCACCATATTCTCATTCTCACGGATAATTTCTGGCAATGTATTGAAGTACGAATCTATTAGACAGCGCCAACCAAGTGAATCTGGTTCCACGTATACCATACCACAACGGGATACAGTGGCAGGTGAGGCGTGAGCAAGATCTTGAACTTCAAAAATAAGATTCATTTCCTTTGACATGGGTATAATATCACCATTCTGAAGACAAAGTTTTTTATTATCATCAAGTACAGT
This sequence comes from Trypanosoma theileri, assembly GCF_002087225.1. Lineage (NCBI taxonomy): Eukaryota > Euglenozoa > Kinetoplastea > Trypanosomatida > Trypanosomatidae > Trypanosoma > Trypanosoma theileri. The sequence goes on from NW_021639914.1 coordinate 20,043, forward strand.
GTTCATATTCTCAATCCACACGGCATCTACAGGACCATCTAGCACAAGCCATTTACGCTCTTTTGATGTGTCTTGTGCCGCTAATCGAAACCTGAATGGTAAAATACCATCTGTCCACTCACCAGATGCCTCAACTCTACCATATAATTGTGGCATAGTTACAGATTTGGGATTCATTGTTATAAGGCGTGTGCGTCGCTCCTTCCCAATAGCCTCCATAAGACCAAGAGATTCTGAAAGACATTGCAGAATTTTTGTTTTGGCACCAAACGAAAAACCCACCAACATCATACCATGACGTACTACAATCATCTCATACGTTTCCCTAATTTTTATTTCAAAGTAATTTGTAAGTTGTAAGTTACGTGTTTCACATACCCTTACAAGGGCATTATGCATATCTACGTAGTCCGGTTCAGGTAGTTTTACACCAGGGAAAAGATCAGAAACAATTCCTTTAAATAGTTCCACATCCTGTGTTAAGAATTTTGGAAGATTAACATCTTGAATAGAACGTAACATTAACACCATCTCATCTTCATCAGGATAAGCACGTTTCAAACGACCTGCAGCTGTTAGAACAGCCTTTACAGCACGCATACCATAATCATAATGATCTTGTGAAGATAATTGCTCTGAACACAGACGGTATGTGGCAACAATTTTTTCTGCTAATTCTTTTCCATAAAGAAAACCGTATGAATAGAGTTGAATCTCACCAATCATAGCATAGTTCGGAACCATCATAGCTACCGGACGGAAAAGTGCTTTAAGGTTATCGGGAAGTTCTGCACGACCTGCATAACCAGGGTTCATTGTAACAAAGATAGCACATCCAGGATCAAGACGAATTTGTGCACCTTCAAAGATGAATTCATTCCGTTTCTGAATAATAGCTTCCTGTATAACCGCAACTTGTTGTGCAATGACAGATAACACCTGTATTTCAATACGATTAAACTCATCAAAACAACCCCAGGAACCAGATTGTGAAAGTCCCTTAAAAAGTTTAGCCATATCCTTCGCTGTAATCTGATCTGAACAATTATATACTACACAATACTTTCCCAAGGCTTTAGCAAGATCTTTTGTAGTTTCAGTTTTACCTGTACCAGCAGGTCCCTCTGGGGCACCACCATAATTAAGGTGTAATGCACCAATAAGTGTGCGATAGCATCGATCGGTTAATGGTGTAATAACAAGACGTCCAGTATTTCCCAAATATTCATATCCATAGCGAAGTGAGGCGTTAATTTGACGTACAGAAAGATGATCTTCTTCCCAGTAGTATCGAAGTTGTGCTAACCAATCAAAACTCTTTGGTGAATCAACACCTTTCTCAGAAAGTTGAGCAATAATATCTTTTGCGTGAACCTCTACCACTACCAGAGCTTCAAGTGTACAGCGCTCCACTGCGGCAAGATTTCGATCCCGCACCAAAACAATAAGATCATCAAGTTGACTAACACATTTTTCATGATAACTAGTAAGACCAACTGTACCTTCTGAACTCATAGCTTCTGTTGCCTCCATTGTCCAGTATAAGGAGCAAATGGCAATGACAATTTGACCAGGCCATGCACGGATAAACTCTGTTCGCTTCTTATGGGTTGCATAATCTCCTGTAGCTTGACGTAGTTGATCAAGTATAGTTTCTTTCATAACATCTTCAAGAGCTTGAAGCCACCGTTCAACAAGGTTTTGATAGTCTCCAGGATTAATGGTTTTAATAAGTGTTACTACTTCACCTTCAGATGATTCCATTGCGAGAATATCATGAGCATCTCCAAATTGAATACGTTTAATTCCTTCAAAACACTTACTAAGATAAGGTTGTACAAGATATGGATCTTTACTATCTGAGAGAATTTGTAGTAGTTCTTCATTAGAGATAAAATAAAACCTTGGAAATGCCATTCGCTTTGTCTCAAGAAATTGTTGTAACTTTTTGAGAATAATGTCTAAGTTGTTGTTATTCTCTGTAAGTGTTCTTAGTAAGGATTCATCTTGGCAACGGGTTAATATTTGGGGTGTCGTTCGTGTCTGTTCCATGATTTTATGCCATGACTCATCAATAACGAGAAAGAGTTGTTTCTCCTTTGGTAAACTACGAGAAATATCTGCAGAAGAAAAAATTGGTTCAAGGTAAGCCCAGGTTCCTTGACATTTAAACCATTCATCTACTGTACACTGAATCTTATCTAAGAGTCTTTCCCATTGCGAAACACGTGCTTGCAATGCAGGTGCTTGTCTAACAATTGGTTTTCCAAGCATTGACTGCGTTTTCAGGATATGTTCATCCAATGTCAGTTGCATAATGTCATTTGACTTTAGTTTATGCGTATCTTGATAAGGTTCCATATCAAAAAGTAACTTCTTCCATTCTGCTTCCATTGCCATAAGTTCACTTTCCAATTCGTAAGATTTTTGTGCAACTGTAGCAATACTCTCAATCTGTGGTAAAAAATCTAACATTCCTAATTTAATAAAATCATTAAAGGGTCTCCATTCGTTAGAATCGGCACCACCAGTACCTAAACTTTGCTTTTCTTTCGGTATACCACAAACTTGATAAATAGCCTTCCAGTGACTCCCTTGTAAATTACTTCGTAACGCATATAAAAGTGGTATATAGGGCCTAAAAGCCGCAATATTTTCTCGTATACGTTTCACAACTTCCATAGGTTCTGCCTCTTTGATTTTCTTTGACACAATAGCAACTTTCTTCGCCCAATCAGTCAGTTGTCTGTCTGCATCTACTGGTTGTAATGCTGAAAGGCGTGTATTCAGCCAACGCTCGCTTTCGTTATTGAAAAGACTTACAACTTCCCATAAGATATAGTAAGGTTCTAGTTGAGCCTTAATTTCTTTTAGTTGCGGCCATTTGGATTGTTGTAATGAGAAAAGTGTTTCATGGCTGTTATATAATTGAATTTGTTCTTGATGTTCTTTAATACGTTGTTCTAATGCCCTTGCTTGTTCATAGTACTCATCAGCTCGTGCTTCATCACCAAAATGAGTAAAGTCGTCTACAATATTGCCTAATTGGACAATATCGTTTGTAAGTGTCTCACAGTTGTCTCGTAACTTTTGCATAAGCACATTGCGATACTCCTTGCTTCGGAAGTTTCCATCTTCCAATTCTTGGTGTAGACGTCTTGGCCATTCATAAGCTGTACGGTAATCATTACATGCCTCCGGAGTAAAAACATAATTATATTTAAAAAGAAGATCAAATCCTTCTGTTAAGGCATCAAAAGCAGTGTTAATTGCTTCTTGTCGCGCAGGAATGTTATCAAGAAAATCGCGTAATTCTTGTAATTCCTCTGGTGAACGTGGTTCCACCGCCATCCGTTCACTCATAGTATTATAATCATTGATAATAGATGAACAATTATTTCTTAGTCTTTCTGATAAAGTTTCCATTAGAGCATTTTGAATTTCTTCAGCCTTGGTTAGTAACGTTGTCTTTATTCCTTTACAATCAATGAAGAACATTTCATATTTTACATGGTTGGGCGTCCGCCGCACTATGCGTTCTCTATCGCGGGAAATACGCTCAAATGTCCAATCAAAATCATGAAGTGAAAGTTGACGTGCTTTAACCTCCTCCACAAGCGACTCTGTGTCTTGCTGTAAAATATACTCAAATGTTTGGTACATTTGTTGAAGCTGCAACGGTGCTTCAACATTGTCAGAAAGGGCCTTTTCAATCATTTGCCGCGCCTCACACACTACAGGCTCCGTAGGGTTGAGTGGATGTAGAATCAATGGCTGCATTGTTAATAGAGGGAAGAGTTGATCCCCCATTCCGTGTATTCTGTCAACGTGCTCAAAACATTTATCAAATACGCCAGTCACCTTCCTTGTCACATCCTCCAATGATGGTGAAAAGACGACACGACCTCCTTCCTCCACGAGAGTTAGTAAAAAGAGTGGTCTAAATCCACGAGGTTTCATTGTCATCTCTACTACACGCTTTGTATATGGAAGATGATTACGGAACGTTCCGAGTTCCCATACAAATGGAACTTCTTCTTCCACTTCTTCTTCAGTTTTTTCACTTTTTACTGAACGAAGAGTACTCTCTTTACGTTTACCAAGACGTTGACGTTCGTTGGCTGCCGCCAGTGCTTCTTCTTCTGCACGTTTTTTCTCACGCCATTCATTTTGACGTTTTTCCCAGTGTTCTGCTTCTTCTACATCTTCTTGTAGTTCCTCCATCTTTACATCATCCTTGAGCGGCTCTATACGGTAATGGTGAATGAATGCGGCGAAATCTTTTAATGATGCGACCAGTAACTCTCGTAATTGTGAATTCATCATAACATTAACAAGATTTACAAAACGACACATTCGACTGGAAAGGTACCGTTCCATGTTATCTTCATAGAACTTAAAATGGACGTCAAGATTATTTTGAATAGTACACCGTACATTGATACTCCATTCATTACGCAGTTTTTCAGATATACTAAATCCACGGTGAGCTTGCATTTCCTCAAAGTTTCGAAGTTCAAGGGGAGTCTCACGTTTATCTAGTTGAGTTACACATAAGAGTTGTCCCTTATATTCATTCCATTGTGTATGAATGGCATAGACAGTGTCACGTAGTAACGCTTGCGTCTGGAATAAATTCTCAGCGATGAACTCCCTTGCAACTCGAAAATTGGGTGAAGGTGTATCTATGGTACCCCTTAGCGCGTCCAGGGGAATATCTTCGCAGTATGCAACAGAATGTGGCGGTGCCGGAAGGCCAAGTAACTCTGCACGCAACTGTTCCTCTTTAGCGTGTCTTATTTCACGCCAGTGTTGTGCACGTTTAAGGCTGTAATAGTAGAGTTCTTCAACCTCGTGGGTACATTGTTCAACGAGGTGTAATGAATTAAGTGGGAAACGCTTCGCGACGAGTGCTATTATTCGATTCATCTGCTCTTCACTCATTGGGGCGAAACCGCTACTATCCATTGATTGTAAGTACAAATTTCCTCGCAGCGCCGCCTCCGTCTCGGCGCGGTAAGCTTTCGCCCGTCGAACACGCTCGTGCCAAACCGCCTCATTCTCTGCGTCAAAGATGATGTTAAGGCGCTTAGTCCACTTGCTTTGACCGTTGTCCTCCCACACAATGTTGTAGCAGCATGTATCCTCGTCGTAGGCGACAACACGACAGGGACGCCACTGTACTTCGTTGGTCTGTTTGTCAAAGAATGGAGAGCGTGCGGGTGTGCCATTTTCACCGCCGAGTGCAACCCACTCCTGTGGGGTGTGAGACTCGAAGTCAGTGTTGTCAAAGTCCTCTAGTTGAAAGTATGTACGGTTGTATGCGGGGGCCTCCCGTGTAGGCGATGGGGACCCATTTGAGTATAGTTCTTCCTGTTGTTGCTGTTCTTCTTCTTGTTGTACCTTTTGTATTTGTGATTCTCCTTGTATTTGTATTTCTCCTTGCGCTTGTGTTTGTCCTTGTGATTGTGGGGCGCAGGCGTTTGACGTGGGCGCCGCTCCACCGCTTTGTTCGCCCCGCAATGATGGCAACTTCTTCTGCAGAAGACGCGGTGTGCGTATCGTTAGCGGGGCGGCGGTGCTGTCGCGGTTCTTGGGCGGCCGCGATCCCACAGGTGGTGCACTTTGCGACTTCCATGATGGTGATCCTGATAATGTTTGTGTTTTTGTTTGTGTTTGCAACTGTGAGCGTGCGTGCGGCGGTGTTGGTGTTGAAAACAATAACTCTGCTGCAGCGCCGCGTTGCTTCTGCCGTACGGCCTGTTCAATGACGGGCCGCTCGTTCTGCTCCAGCCGCCGCTGTGCGAGAAATCCACGCGTGATGGTGTACTTCTCGCGGGCTGTTTTTCCCTTCAGCCACTCCTCCGGCACCTCCGCACTACTGCGGGGGCCGTTCTTCGCGCCCTGTGCCTCCTGCGACATGGCGGGCTGATGGCGTCTCTGCTCTGAGCAACTACCTGAACACAGACAACGGAGTCAATTAGAATAAATAAGTAATAAAAAAAAAAAAAACACGCAGAGAGAAAAAGAAAAAGAAGGAGAAAGAGAGAAAAATAAAAGACAAAGAAAGCAGCGGACGGTGAAATCCAGATCACCAACAAACAACTAACCAAAGAAAAAAAGTAAATAATAAAAAAAAAGAAAAACCTTTACTTGATGACAGAGAAAGGAAAACATTACACGCCTTTTTTTTTTCTTGTTTTCCTTTATTGTTACACTATTTTTTTTTTTTTTACTCACGTCTTCCCTTCTTCAACGGCCTGGCATCCATATCGAGGTGAGCGCACGCCTCGTCCATCTCACATGTCTCCCTCTCACGCTTCTCCGCACGCATCTGTGCCACTTTCCTACGGGCCCCATTAGACTTCAACATGCGCAGGTACTTGCGCAACTCACGGCGTCGCTCCTTCGCCTCCTCCCGCATCTCTGCCGTTACCACAACAGGTTGTTTCTTTGCCTTCCGACGGGCTGCGCGAGACATGATGGGTTCCTTCTGAGTCCGTTTACTATCGTCTTCCTCCTCATTTGTCTCTGGCCGTAGTACCTTGTCTGTGGTGTTACGTGACATTTCTGGCTAACGTGGTAATAAAGATAAAGGAAAGAAATAAGTAAAAGATACAAAACAGAATTAACGTCCAGTAATACCAAGATTATATTTCGTCACGCATCATCACTACCACCATCATCATCATCATCTGCAACAACAAGAAGAAAAAGATATGTATCATCGCTTCGCGTTACCGTTTCACTCGCAACCCCCAAATACTACTCACAACCGTGCAGATCCTTCAGGCATCACATCCCCATCACCCCACAACTTTACAAATTGTATAACGTTGGGGTCCCACTTCCGCGGTGCATCACTGCCGTTCACGAGAGAGAGAGTTTCTACCACTACTGGGCGCAGAAATTTTGTTGCCACCCCAGGGGACCCATTAATCTCTAGTAGGTAAACAACCATTTGGTCATCTACAATGAGGTCATAACCGAAAATCTGGAAGCACTTGTAGGGTTCCTCTGAAGATACCTCAAGGACCAACTTCATAGCCAGCAATGTGCGGATTATGATATTGGAAATCTGGGGCAATATACGGTTTTCAAGAACATTCTCGTTAAAAACCTCATGGAGGTACTTCCCAAGTTGGGGAAACCACAATTCATTTCCCTCTTCGTACTGACCAAATTGTGATGCACCTTCTTGCAAGCAATGGTTTGTGAGGTGGGCCAGTACATTCTTGGTATCATCAGGATCATATGGCACGCTTGAAGTACGACAACTTCCTTGAGAAAAGGCGTAAATTTCATATGGAGTTTTTAGAAGCGCCCAAACGCGTATATCGAATTTTCTACCATGGTACAACAATGGTCTTTCCACATACTTCTGGGAAACAAATATGCTTCGACTACTTGGATCTAACGTTTTTATAAAATCTTTTATCTCCTCTAGACTTCGCACCATTAGTATATCTTTACCCTTACTGCCGCTACTCCGTTTGATTATCCAAATTCCCTCTGGGTGCGTCTCGGAATACTGTATAAACAATTCTCTATCATCTTGACGTTTTTTTTGATCACCCCCCAGTACAAAGGACTGGGGCATCCATTCGTTACAAGTGGCATCCGACTCTTGTAGTAACCGTGCCATCGATGCCTTAAGAGTTAGTCGGTGTGATCCACGAAAATAATTAATCCACCGGTAACCTCCATAGTAAGAGGAAGACTGCAAAGGTTCGCACCTCAACACTGAATAGGGTATAGTAAAACGATCCCCTAAAATGAGATCAGATTTTAACATAAGTGCTTTTGATTTCGTTCCGCTCCATCCTAACTGACGCAAGTATACTCCCATATCCTCATAAACACTAAAAGAAGAATCACCAAGAAAGAAACGAGGAGGATACTGTCGTTGTTGTTCTTCTTGTTGCTGTGATGAGCTTTTCTCCGGCGGTGTCACTAGATCTTCATTGAATTTTGTCAATCTGTGATCATCCAACATTCGCTTCTGCTATTAATTCGTGCAATATAAAGACATATATATATATATATATATGAGATAAAAGAAAGACAAAAACAAAAAAAAAGGTCAAATAAAAATAGGTACAACACTTGCCATAAGGTGTGTAAAGAAGAACACAAAAACTGATGCGGAGACATACCTAGAGACGGAAAGAAAGAGAAAACGAACCTTACAATCACGCTGTAAACCAGCATCTTATGGGTCTTGTTATTGACACACACCCTCTCAAAAAAAAAAAAAAAAATCATGCTGAGCCATAAAACTTCACCGTCTTGTCCATTGAGCAACTGACGAGAGACCGCGCATCTTCTCCCCAGCAGAGTCCTGTGACTGGCTGCAGGTGCGAGTTTAATGTGCTCAGAGCCTGCTGGGGAGACATGGTCCAATCAAACACACGAACCTCGTGACCCCCTACAGCCAGATACTTGCCGTAATCGTCAAAGGCAACAACAGGAACGTCACCAGACATAGATGCAGATGTTGCCTCTGCAGTTGTTGATGGTGGTATCTCATGGAGTGGAGCAGACATCTTTCTAAGATCCCACAGAAGTGTCTTGCCCCCAGAAAGAGCTGTGGCTAGGGTAAAACAATCGGCGTTAAATGCTATACTGCAGACATCGCCCTCATCAGAGAGTGAAATAGTGGTATCAACACACATCTGTTGTGTGTTCCAGATGCAGAAACCTGAGGATTTTGTTCCTAGCGCTGCCAAGGACCCATACGGGTGCACACCAAGGCATGTCAACGCTGATAAGTCCTCTGCAGTTGCAGTTGTAAATGCGACAGACTCCATAGAGTTAATGTCAGCAAGTCCAACGCCTGCTGCACTCGCTGAGAGGAGTAAATGGTCAGCAATTACGCTCCCCAGACCAATAATGCCTCCGTTGTGCTGACGCAAAACCCCTTGGCAAAGTAGCATATCTGATTCACAGCTCCATAAACGCAATGTGGCATCATCAGATGCAGAAACCAGACGTACCACCCCAGCGCTGCAACACGGGACGATGTGACGCACTGCCCTTTCATGTCCAAGACCTGTACCGCATATACGACCATCTGCTAAATCGTAATGAATAACAGTTGCATCATCGAGTCCAATAAAGACACTTTTATCTGAAACACGAGTAACAGTCCATGCGGTTTTCCCCACATCAACGGAACCATCCTCAACAAAGTCTCGCACATTCTGTTCTGAGGCCAATTTTGACGGGGGTAATCTAGTTTTCCGTTTTGCCCTCTGAACGGTGTCATACTCACCCATATCCTTCAATACTGCCTCTGGTAAAGCTGGGTTACCATTGTCACGTGCAGTTTGTCCTTCTGTTGGCTCACCCGACTGAGTTTCCCCCACCCCACGGTCCTTGATGAATGTGGCAATAACACGACACGCCGCTTCATATTGGTGTAAAGCATGCGCCAGCTCTTGCTGCGTCTGAGCTAGTTGCTGTCGCATGGAAAACTGCTCAAGCATGATAGCATCCCACTGAGAGTGTAATTTCGTCAATAAAGCAGGAATCGTCTCACCACTCGGAGGTGATCCTGTCAACGTTGTTGGTCGCACTGTTATAAGGTCTTCCTTCTGCAGTGGTTCTCCAGTAATTGGACATCTTCCGTGTTCACTGATGTACTTCTCAATAAGGGAGCGTTCGTACAAACAGCCAGATATTCTAGATACCACTGGCTCGTGCGGCACGCGGTTAGACATACAGCAGAACATGTTTCCTTTTCTTTTTGCTTTTATCAAACACAGTAAAATAAAAAAGAGACAATGTAAGGAAAGAAGAAGAAAAAAAAAAGAAGAACAAATACGATATAAGTATCAGGAAGATCGTGTGCACCAAAATCAGTTTGGAATTCTCATCCCGCTTCATACTTTAACCCAATAAACTTTTTGAGATGCAAGAAATAGCACAAGCAAAAAAAAAAAAAGAAAACAAAATCCAACTTACATTTGAAGCCAAGAGTGGTTTAAAGCCTCTCGTGAAGAGGGTCTCTTGGATGCTTCCGGCGTCATAAGAAAAAGAAGAAAGCGTCTTCCTTCCTCACTTACATTACGCCAAACAGGGTGAGAAAAGTTGATACTCTTGTGTAAAATATTTTCAAACACCTCCGTTGGTGTACTACCATCAAATGGAAGCAACCCGCTAAGAAGAGCGTACGTTACGACGCCGAGTGACCACACATCACATTTCTCATCATAGGAGTAGCTGCTCCCTTTGGATTTGCCTTGCATAATACCGATAAGTGCCACCTCTGGAGCGCAATATTGCGGGGAACCCACACACTCAGAGTTTGGGCATTTAACCGTTGCAAATCCAAAGTCACAGATGCAGACTTTTGTTGGTGGGGTTTTAAGATCTGTAGGCGAACGAATAAGAATATTTTCAGTCTTCAAGTCACGGTGCATCACGCCAAAACTATGGAGGTGAACGAGAGCGAACAACAGTTGTCGTACAATTGGAACAACGGCAGCCTCCCGTATTGGACCCTTACGTGTGACGTAGTCAAGAAGTGTGCCACCAGCAACATACTCCATTACTATATATGCATTTTTGTCTACCTCGTATGCGCCGCGCACGCCAACAATACCTGGGTGTGGTCCAGCGCGTGAGATTGCCTCTGCCCCTTCCAACATACGTTGTACCCTTCGTTCCCCAGAAGTTGTACGCCTGTCAACGACCTTCACAGCAAGACCCTCACCGGTTACCGTGTCTGTGCATCTGTACAATTTACTGATGGGCGTGTGCGCGAATGGGTAGTGATCGAGCTTATATCGATCCATCAACTCCTTCAAGATGCAAACAAAAGAAGAAAAAAAATTTAAAGCGGGGGATGAGAAGCGTTTAATACAAGTAACATAAAAGAAAGAGAAGAGAAAGGAAAACGAGCAAAGAAAAAAAAATGTAGTCCAGATTCCCCTTCAAGGAATATGAAAAGGATAGAAAAAAAAAGGAAAAAAAAGAGAAAAATTTACATTATGCTACGCCTGCAAGGACGCTTTGAGTCAGAGACTCCTGCGTTATTTTCTTTTCAAGGTCCGTCACCATGCTTCGAAAATTTTCGAAAGATGCGTTGAACGGTTGACCACGTTGTTCAAGGCCTACGATCCACTCCCTGAAACTCAAAAGCTCTGATCGAACAGTCTGAAGTGTAGCAAGACTTGTAACACCTATTTCACACACTTTCCTTTTAGCTTCTTCGAGTGCTTTTCGTTCCTCCCGTACATCACGCAATAGAACTCGACTACCTGTACCCATCTCTAGCACCTCACGAAGCAGTATCACTTCATCCCCAGGTGGAACATACTGTAGACGAGCAGAGGGAGTCCCGTTTACATGAAGCAAATTTTCATTTCTCTCCCAGCGTTTCACAAGTGTTTCTGGGGCATCTGTAGACGAAAGAAGATGTTCCGTATTTTCCCCATTTTGATTCGATGTCTCATGTATAATTGTGTCAAACACTTCTAGAGTCTCACGACAGCGATCTGCAAATGATCTCTCCACTAATGGAAGTCCTGTGCAATTATAGCCATTCTGTTCTTGCCATAGAGCTCGTTCCGCGATTACCGACTCTACATATGACACGGCCTTTTCAAAGGCAGCAACCTTACGGTCACGCTCCGCTACAATGCTTCGCAACTCACGCTCGGTGGCCTCATGTCGTTCCTTTAAAGAAATGTACATGCTACTCAGTGAATTAAAGAGATCTTCTCGCTGACGAACCTCTTCAAAATGGCTTTCACACATATTTTTACACGCTCCTGCTACCACTTCAAGACCTTCAATGACATTATTAATTGAGTAAAGGAGGGAATGTGTTGCATCAACACCAAGTGTCAACAACGCACCTTCAATTTCTTCATTGCAGTGCTGAAGCGCAATAGAATGACCCCTAAGTAATCCGACACATTGTTCTAATTGACCGGCCATAGCAGAAGCAGTGGAATGGCTGTAATTGGAAACTTTAATCTGCTTTTCTAACACCACAGGAGGGAGTCTCGAGTCAAAGGAGCGTCGAGAGCTGTCACCATTATTTGTAGGAGAGGATTGGGACTGCATCCTTTCTTTGGAGGTGTATATGTCAAGAAAAAAAAAAGGAATTTAAAAAATGAGGTGGGAATAAAACACAAAATATAGATAAAGTTAACTAGTACATTTTTTTTTTTTTTTCACCGCTTTCCCACAACATACACTTCCTTTCCTCTGCATCATATGTGCATGTCTTTCACTTTTTTTTTCTTTTTCACTGCAAGTGTTAGAGACCACCGGTAGAAGCAAGAAAAAAAAAATAATAATAATATCTCCCACCACCACGACTATCCCTCTTCATGCGAGACCCCCATCGACGCAGATAGTCTGACCATTGATAAAGCAACAGCCAGAGATACCAATAACGGCGTCGGCGATATCCTCCGCAGTGGCGAGACGCCCCATTGAAGAGCGTTTCCGCCAAGCCTCTCGTTGGGCTTCCGTCAAAGCAGCACCCATCCCAGGGCCGTCTACAAGACCTGGCGCAATCACGTTGAAACGCAACCCTTTGCTGCCATACTCTCGAGCCCATGATTTCACGGCACCGCCTAGTGCCGCCTTCGATGCTGCATACACTACTTGTCCCTCGTTTCCCACACTACCTACAACAGAGCCAATGTGGATAACGCAACCGTCTCCAGTCTTCAACATGCCCCCATGACGAAGTGCGGACCGCGTTATTTGAAGCGCCCCACGCACATTAACGTTCATCACTGCATCGTAATCGTCATCTGTACAGTGCACATGCATTTTACTAAGGGTTACACCAGCGCAATTGACAAGAAGGGATACTGGTCCATGTGACGTCCTCACAGATTTCATTAAAGCATCACATTCAGAGGAAACTGTAAGGTCCGCCTTTAAACAACTGCATTCTGGTGCGACTAGGCCCGTCAAATCCCTCCTAGACACGCATACCAATTGCATACGATGTTGTGTTAATAAACGTGCGGCTACCACTCTACCAATGGCAGATGAAGCTCCAGTCACAACGCCCACACGTCCTTCAAGGTTCCAAGGCATTCAACCCTTTTGTTTTGTTCTTTTTTTCACGTGCTTCAATATTTGGCAGCACCTTTTACTTCTAAGGTTGGGTAATAAAAGCCACATAAAAATTTCAAGAGAAAAAAAAAGAGGGTCGCACCCCACGGGTAAATTACCAGCAAACGGAAGAAGTTTAATTCACTTTGTCTGTTGTTATTGTTCTTGTTCTTGTTTTGCAATTTTCAATCCACTTACTTACCTCTAGTTCAGCTTACGTGTCAGAATCACTGCTGTCTATACGTCGTTTGCTGAAGGTTACTTTAGGAACTACCATGCGAGGAGCACGTGCAGCGGTACCGCCAAAGGCTTTTTTATCCCCCAGGTCACTTCTACTATTACTACTGCTACTACTACTACTGCTGTCCAGTGGAGGAGCGGTTTTAACAGTTAGTTTTCTAGGAGGAGGAGGAGGAGGGACCTTTTTGGCGCCAACTCTTGGTGGTTGTGAAGAAACCTCTCTACTCTTCACAAATTCCTCTGTGTCAGAGGACGATGTCGATAATGCCTTGCCACCACGCTTTGGAAGAGGAATTGAAACTCTTACAGGGGGTGGTACTACTTCTGGAACTTTTTGCTCTCCCACCGCTGAAGGCAAAGAAACAGGAGGTGAAACCCCAATACGTTCTACAGAATCGTGGTTAGCAGTAGATACAGAAAGCACTTCTTTTTGTTTCTCAGGGAAATCGTCAGGTGTTACTTTATTAAAACTTGTGGCTTTCTGCAAATCCACAACTTTTGACGCTACAACAGTGTCACTATCTGAACTTTCCTTGGAGTCTGAACGTTCAGCAAGTGTTTTGTGAGTTCCTCTCTTCTGTAGGAGAACATCTGGTTTAGTAGTTGGTGTCGCCTTACTCTCTACAACCTTTGGTGGGGGTTTCGATCGAGGATACTGATACTCTGACGAAGATGAATCATCACTACCGAATATTCCTCGTGGAGGTGCCTTTATGGCTTTCTTTGCAGAACCTAAATGTGGAACCTTGGTGTTTTCGTTATCAGAACTCGAGTCACTTACAAATATGTTAGTTTTCCGTGGTGGGACAGGTTTGACCGGAACTTTCCGCACCGAATTATCTGATGAATCAGATGAAGTTGACGCAGAAGAAATAGATGCTTTGGAAAAATTGCTAACCTTTTTTCCACCAGGTGTTGGTCGTGAACTTACAACTGGTTTGTGCAGTGGTTTATTATCATCTGAGCTTTCGGACGAATCAAGAAATGCGGAAATACCAGTCTTCCTGGTTGTTGTCACCGTCGATGTGTTATCTGCCTTTCTAGTCAGTGAACCTCCAACAGATGTCGTTTTTGTTGTTGTTGTTGTTGTTGTTATTCGTGCTGCCGGTGGTGGTGGTGGCGGAGGTGGTGGTGGGGGTGGTGGTGGTGGTAGTTTTGTGGCTAACACTATTGGACGAGTTGTGGTATCTGCTGGTACTGTTCCAGCAGTGTGAAACGCCAGGTCGCGCCGTACGTCTACCGCCACAGGTTCTGCTATACTGTCAGAGGAGGACTCTGATGTGGATGACCTTCGAGAATCCCTGCTATCCTTCCCAAAGTATCCAGCGTAGGGATCGGTGAGAAATTGTTCCGATCCAATAAGTGCCATAAGATGTCTGTCTCTGTAGTGATTAGCAAAAGACTGGGAAAGGGTATCCTTTTCGTCCTGTACACTATCCTCTGTGTTAGGTAGTTCACTTGGAGCTGTATCCTCAGCGAAGAGCGGTATAGTTCGTTCTTCAAGAACACGTACACCAATGTCGATAGCCTCCTGGCACACACGGGTTACTTTCGCCTCCATATCCTCTGCTGAGTTGCCATTGAGAATGGAAACATTTTTTTCATCACCTTCACTCTGGTCAGATACAGTTCCACTTTCGGTATCCTCCACAGAGACACGATTTTGCACAAATTGTTTCTGTGAGAGAAGAAGGAAAGAATTCATGGCATTCTGAAGTTGAATAGAAGCGGTGTGAGTATTTTCATAAAGTCCATCAACTTTGTCACGAACAGAACCAAAACGTGCCATAAACTTTGCCTGCATCATCATCATTGTCTTTAAGAGCAGATCATCAGCGTCAATATCCCATTGACCCTTCGCAGACTCCTTAAGAATCGCGAATACGTCATATAACTCGCTACTTGCGTTGCTTTCTTCATCCATCCCTAGGTAATCCTGTTAATCACATGTGAAACATAAATTAGAAGTGAAAGGGAAAAAAAAGAAGAGAAAAAGAGAAGAAAAAAAAATAAATAAGAATAACAGGTCATCAATGATTCTATCATTTACTCAGTAAGCCATATAGTAGTAGTAGTAAAATATTTGCCGAAGCACACTAAACCCTTAGAAATGAAATCAAACTAAAACCAACTCTGTGAATAAATTAACACCCACCCCCACACCTATTACCCAAACCTCTTCTTATTTTCTGTATTGAACACTTATGCGTGAACGATGGCTGTTGCTGATGGCAATGCAATGGCTGTATCTGAAAACGAAACATTAACTTGCTGATCAGTTGTAACGCCAAAAATATCTGCAAGATCCTTTGGATCACAGCTTTCCCCCAGCACAGCATCAATAACACGCTCTGTCATACGCTTACGCTCCAGCCAGAGTTTTCGGGCCCTGTTATACCGTAGAGTAAGAAGTGAAACATCCTCATCATTTTTACAACTTTGATTATTCGCCATCTGCTGCATATCGTTCAGGCGCTCCTTTAATGTCGCACATTCTGCTGAGAGTGTAGTAATTATAGAAGCTCTCTTAACAGATGAAGATTTCTGAAGGAGTGCATTCAATTCATTGTCAAGTTGGGAAAGACTCTTCGTTTGTACTTTAACCTGTTGAATAAGATCTACCTTTACAGATCCTGTAGTATTAGCATCCTCTCCATGATTGATAGTCTCTGTGGGGATTAGGTAGTAAAATCTGGCTTTTTTGATGTCCTTTACCTGAAGTTTTTCCTCACTCACATATTGCTCAAGAATACTCTGAACCAATGTTTTCCCAAATTTGCTACCGAGAGCATCTGTTAATGACTGTACCGTTGCCGGTTCTCCCTCACACTCAAACCATCGAAGTATAGCTGTTTCTGCATCTTTAGAATCTGATTTTTTATTGACTCCTTTCTTGGATGCCATGATACCCCTACCGATGTAAAGAACAGGCAACACAGCAGAAAAAAAAAACCTCGGTGATGTTAATATACCACAGTAACAAACGACATACCATTCACATACATAAATGGATAAATATAGAGGAAAGAAGGAAGGAAGGAAGGAAGGAAGGAAG
>NW_021639914.1:36463-45208 GCF_002087225.1 Trypanosoma theileri
AATAATAATAATAATAATAATAATAATAATAATAATAATAATAATAATAATAATAATAATAATAATAAAGATAAACCCGTATAAGATATTTTCCCATGTTTCATTCAAAAAAACTTTTTCCGCTACGATTAAAATTTGTTGGATTGATCGTTCGGATTGTTCCCACACGCTCTTCAAACCGGTCGAGGATCATACGCACTGGGTCTGATAAAGCATAAAGGGAAGCTTTGGCATTAGATTTTATATGATCTTTATTGGTTGAGCGAACTATAACGACATTATGCATGTCAAGATTCCAGTTAAGAAGTATACGAGCCACAGTAAACCCTGAATGTTCAGATAGTGGTTGCAATGACGCATCATGTAATAGACCCTTGAAGTCAGGCGGTGTAAATCTTGAGGGCATCCCGAGTGGACTGTACGCAGCAGTAAGAATATGGTGAGCACCGTGTATATTAAGAAGTTCTCGTTGTACCAATCCTGGGTGAAGTTCGATTTGATTAATAACAGGTAGGTAAAGGTTTCCATCACTCATTACTTCATTGATGTGTTTCTCCGCGCAGTTAGAGAGACCAATAGAGCGTACTAAACCTTTGTCAACGAGCTCACACATTGCTTTCCATGTATCAAGAAGTTTCACCGTCTTGTCAACTGCAGGAAGCCCATCAGCGTCCTTTGGGTACTTGTCATCCTCTGTTTCGAACTTAGGAGAGTGACGCCACGCCACAGGCCAGTGAATGAGGTATAAATCTAAGTAGTCTAGTCCAAGTTGTGATAACGTTTCGCGGCAAGCCTTTTCAACGTTATCTGGGTGTTGATCTGTAGGCCACAGTTTTGAAGTTAGAAACAAATCTTCTCGTTTAACTCTCCCTGATGAAATAACACGGTGAAGAGCCTTTCCAACAGCTGATTGATTGTTGTACGCCTTTGCACAGTCAACATGACGAAAACCACACGTTATAGCATACTCTACAGCTCCTTCAGCCTCAGCAGGACTCATTCGATAGGTTCCGAACCCGTGCTGAGGAATACTGTATCCATTCCTCAAAGGTAGCTTGCATGACACACCAAGCACAGGTCCTCCAAGGGGCTTAAAACTCAAGACATTCGCACCAGGCATCTTGTATGGAAATCTTCAATCTAAAGCTTCAGCAATCCACTTTACACCTGTTTTTTTTGTTTTCTTAAGAGTCTTCTAATTCTGCTTTGTACACTTTATAAAAATAAAAAAAGAAAGATTTTCAAGAAGCATTAAAAAAAAAAAAAAAACTAGTCAGAAACTTAAGGGAGGGTAACGCCACTACAAGATCTTCTATGGTGGGTATGCATTAATTTCAGGATTGGAGCTGATCAGTAAAAGTAATCACAATAATAACAATAATAATAAAAGTAAAAAAAAAAAAGATAAATATTCGTGCACCCGCATTATTTATGCAGAAACTTGCAGTGGAAAAGGTGTGCGCTCAATTAAATCTTACAGTTAG
Organism: Trypanosoma theileri; assembly: GCF_002087225.1. NCBI lineage: Eukaryota > Euglenozoa > Kinetoplastea > Trypanosomatida > Trypanosomatidae > Trypanosoma > Trypanosoma theileri. The sequence goes on from NW_021639914.1 coordinate 37,948, forward strand.
TGACCTCAGAAGGCAAGGAAAAAAAAAAAAAAATCGTTCTCCTATACCCTTTATGCATCACTTTTTTTTTCTTCTTTTCTTTTTTTTTCGCAATAATTACTGCTGCGCGCATCTTGCACCCGCGTGACCTTGAGGTGCGTCGTCGTCGTCGTCGGTGCTTGCTTGTCGTCGTCGACTAGCCTCCTTTTCAAGGTCAATAGAAGTTTCCTTCAAATTACATATCATAGCGTCGGAATGAGGTTCAGCTTGCTCAGGGTATCCCAGAATACCGCGGAGTACCTGAATTTCTTCGGGTGTAAATTCCCGGCCGACAGGAAACTTTACATGGAGTTTCACGACAAGGTCACCGCGTTCAACACCACCAGTGTTGGGGACTGGCATTCCCTCCCTCTCCACACACCAGAGTTTTGCGGGGTCCACAACACCAGTAGAATTGATAGAAACATCGCGGCCGTCAAGATGCTTAACATTTAACTTAAAACCAGTAAGTGCCTCTGCCAATGAGATAGTGTGCTCCATAAGGAGATGATCACCCTTTCGAGTGAATAAAGGATGGGGTTTTTGACCAAATATGATAATAATATCACCGGCAAGTCGAACACCTGGTATCTGGTCGCCCTCACCACGGAATGTTACATTATCCCCACGGTGCATACCCTTCTCAACAACAATTTCAAATACCTTCTTGTCTTTCAAAACTTGCTTGCCTTTGCACGTAGGACATTTGTCTTCTTCCTTCATATCTGTACCTTTTCCATTACATTTGGGACATGTCACCTGCATCTGCTGAATAAAACCGGGGCCAATGGGGCGCGTAATAACTTTCACACCATGTCCACTGCATTCCTTGCAAGTAACACTGGCATTTGGAATTTTGGAACCGGAACCCCCACATGCCTCGCAAAGACGATCACGTGTGATAGCCAACTTGATCACCTTGCCAGTATAGAATGCCTCAAGGGGGACAGGAAGTTCATGCACAATATCTTTAGGTTTGGGTTCTCCCCGAGCACGACTTCCGCCAAAGAAACTTGCAAAGATGTCTGTTGGGTCAATTCCACCACTCTCCATGTCGACACCCTTCTCACCAAATTGGTCATACCGGCTGCGTTTTTCACTGTCCGAGAGACATTCATAGGCTACAGAAACCTCCTTAAATTTCTCCTGTGCGCCTGGGTCCTTGTTCTTGTCAGGGTGATACTTCAGGGCAAGCTTCCGGTAGGCCCTCTTGATATCGTCATCAGAGGCATCCGGCGAGACACCCAAAGCGTCGTAGAATTTAGTCTCTTTGACCATCGTTTCTCTCACTTATAAGAAAGAAAGAAAAAAAAAGGGAGGGGAAGAGAAAAAAATATATATATAAGTATATATATGTAGTGATCTCAAGAACAACAACAAACTAAATTTATTTTTATCCAGCCATATATATATGAGCAACAGAGACAGTGAAAAAATGTAACGCACGCCGTTTCTTGCATATCCTCACCTTTTTTTTTTTTTTTATAAAACCCTTAATTGTCTTTTAAATAATTTTACATCCTCTTCAGAAGCCCCACAGGAAACAATCAAATCTAATACCTCCCCAACAACCTTCTTCTCAGAGTTATCAAAGAAAAGAGAGATATCTTCTACACGCTTAACACCACAGAGACCCTTGAGGAAAGCGACAGCGACAGTTCCGGGTAGCTGCTTCAGAGTGCTTAATAACCCAAGAAGAATTTCTGGTGTCATATTATTCCCAAATAATGTTCGTAAGCTTGATGGAGGAATCAACGAAACGTAACAAGAACACAGTTCTTGATTGTTTTTGATCTCGGAAAATACACGTTCAAATTCTGTGAATGATTTTGGCACCTTTAGGGTTTCTTTCGACCATTTTGATGAGGTTTTTAGGGTACGTGGGACAATGTCCTCTTTCTTCCTCTTCTCAACCGATTCTGATGTAGTCGTATTTGAATAAACGGAGGAAGGTTCTACTGATACAGTTTCTTTTGACTTTGTTTCTGGTATTGGATTCATACTTTGCACTGGTTTAACCTCATCCTCAATTACTTCAACACGTGCAGAAGTCCGTAGTGTTCCGCTTAACTTGCTCTCAGCTTCTTTCGCTTCAACTTCTCGTAAATTACGTTGCATCTCTCGCTCATGTTTTAGCTCTTCCATCTCTTTGCGTATTTGTTCTTCTCTTCTTTTTTTTATGTTTTCATCCTCCTCACTATACTTATTGGAAACAGTTTCTACTTTTGCTCTTTCCCTTGTCTTGTTATCGTTGTCAACATCATCATCATCATCATCATCATCATCATCATCGACCTCCGCGATAACAATCTTCTTTTTCTTGACAACGGAGGAAGACTTCTCTCTCTCTAGTTGCAACATCTGAGTTACTAGTTTCATCTCAGCTGTGGCACTAGCATCATTTGGTGAGAGAGCGAGAACTGCTTCAAGATCAGTACGCGCTCCTTTGAGATTTCCGAGTTTTTTTCTTGCCATAGCCCGTCGAAAGTAACCTTTCGCATAGCTATGATTCAGACGAACACATGAAGAGGCATCTCGTTCCGCATCATCCCATTTTTCCAGTTTTAAATTACACAGCGCTCGATTCCCATACAGCACATGCGCTGATGAACCATCAGGATCAAGATCGATTCCATTACTGTATGCCTCTATAGCTTCTTTCAATTTTCCAGCCTGAAAAAAATCATTACCTTGTTCCTTCGCTTTTTTTACAGGATCATCTTCAGCCTTTCCATTGGATTTTAAAACAGCTTCTTTCAGTGATGGTACAGTTCCTCTAACTGGTGGAATCATATTTTGGTTCGACAGATTAACCTTACGCTTCTTCTTGGTTTCTTGTTGCCGTTGAACCTCTTCCTGCCAAATATCCAATTCCCTTAGTTCATCCTTTAAATCCTCTGCTTGTTGTCTGATAGCACTAGCGTAATCCATGGTGCAGTCCCTTAGGTCCTTATTTGTCGCATACTTCAATAGTATAGAATTGAGAGAAAAAAAATATATATAAATTAAATTAAATAAATAAATAATAACAATAATAATAAAAATATTCAAGAAGAAATTCTTTTGGCAAAGCGCATAAGTTTTGTATATAAAGTATTCGCAAAAATCGTCTTACTTATCGTTCATTTCTTTAAGCGGTGGACAATGCATAGTTAAACAAAATGTCCATGATCCCAAAGATAGGAACATACGTTGAAAGTGGAACTCTTATAAAATCGTATGCAAGGCCAGATTCACCAAATTTTATGGCAGCACTGACAAAAACTATGCAGTGTATCCAACCAAGTATTTCAATGCTACCTATCCAGGGAGCAAGAAAAAGTGCAATAATCCATAACACAAGCATGAATCCCCCTACCCTTATTCCTTTAAGTCCAAAGGATTGCGACAACGTATCTGCTGACATAAAGGTCGACAGAAGTGTCCCCACTGCCCCGATGAGAAAAAGCATTCGCCCAAATCTAATTTTATTCCCTCCGTCCCTTTATTTTTTTTTTTTTTCACAAAATAAAAAAAAGAAAAAAGAAAAAAGAAAAAAGAAAAACATCCGCCAAAGAATAACAAAACCCCTAATAATAAATTGAAGTCGATCTCATATTCCGAGAATCCCACTTAGAAGGATGTCAAAAGTTTGGGTTAGAATAATTCTGTGAAAAGGTTTACAATGCAGGTGATCTATTAGGACAGCAAGAAGAAAACAGAAACAATGCACAGCACACTATATAGTGTGCTATCTCACTCCTCAAACCTATTACTCCCAGAATCGTCGTTAAACGTAATTCCATCACAATGCTTTCAGTGCTTTCTCTTGATCACTCTTATTCCATGACTGATCTCGGTCGAAAGCATCCTTTACAACGTTCATCACAGCAACAAAGGCCTTTCTGCGCCGAATCTCGTCTTCGTCTTTTGCATCCTGCTCAGTCTTTGCACAATCTGCATACAAACGCAGGTAATGAAGTTGTTCTCCCTGCATGCGCATTTGAAACGTAGTGACAATTGTAAAAATACACACCCACAAACAAAATGATACTTTGCGGCACTTCCTTTTGTATTCAATGTCAACTTCTCTAAGCAAATAAGGTGCTAACTGTGGGTCTCGTCGGGCATATAGATCTAAATGCTTCATAAACATGGACCCTTTTGTTTTGTGCTCCAACAAATTATAACGTCTCGAACATTGTAAGGCGCCCCTAGAAGAAATAAGAGAACACTGCAAAACAACTCTCTTCATATTACTCTGGGAAAGAAAAAGAGAGAAAAGAAAAAAACAAAAGTTTTGACCAGGGAGGATTGGAATAACTATTATTATCATTATAAAAAAAAAAAAAAAACACCATGAACAGAAGATCAACAAATTGATCACCTCCCCCAAACTCATTTTAGTCCAGATTCATATTTTTTTTAACTTGCTAAGAGTAATATATATATATATATATATATATATATATTGTAATTTACTCACGTCCTCTTTTTAGTGTGTTACTCGTCTTATTATTGATACCTGAGTCTGTGCGTATTTTTTCAAGTCTTTGAAGGAGAACCTCTTTAGTTGCGAGTGCTCTTGGTTTTGTGGCATTTCTGTATCGTGCTACTGCGCCAATAAGTTTTTTCTCTTGGGAATTACCCAGTGCTTTTGTCAGGGCCTCCACGTACACTGGTTTTTCCGCAACAGCAGCGAGCAACTGAAGATGAGAAACCTTCCTTGATGCCAATTTTTCATCAACATCATTTTGTGTTTTAAACAATTTTTTAATTAATCGAATTCCGTCATTTGCATCATGCAACCTTGCCAAAAGAAAAGCCAATATCTTGGCGTAGTCTTCAGTCTTTGCACGATCACATATATCTGACCAGGAAAGCATAGCCTTTGTCATTTCCTGAAGAACAAAATTGTTTCCATGTGAAGCCAAAAGCAGTGTAATCTCCTTGCTTGGACGCATATTAGAATTCACCGCAAATAAATCTGAAAGAGCAGTAAATACAAAGCTAGAACATAAATCAATTAGCTGCAGATCTTTTGATTCAAGACCAGCAAGTAGAAACTCACAGAAACTCAGAACAACTTTCTTTTTTGAACCCGATGAAGCAAGTTGAAGAAACGATTTTTTTGCATTAGGGTCAGAGCAGATAGACAAAGCAAAATCTCTGTCAATTATAATTAAACGGGCAACGGCCAATAGTAGTACAGAATTACCCATCAACAAAGAATGATCAAGCGTTTTTAAGGCGGTGACCAAATTCATTCTATTCTCTTCAGTACAATCTTCACGGTAAACAATACGCTCAAGTAAAGTTCCTAATGGTCCATCACAGGTCTTTCCTGGGGAACTCTGAGACTTAAGAATTTTATCACATGAATGCAGAACCACTCCTGTAACAGCGTCAACAGTTGCAATTGTACCATAGCTCACAAGAGAAATTAAAATTGATATACCGACGGGGTCTTCAATCATTTTTTCCATAAAGGGTTCAACTGCCTTCAGTAACGCCTTTTGGTGCCTTCTAGTAGATGCCTTAGACAATACAGTTTCAACATTTTTTGCTGACTCATGAGAAAAAAGAGATTCGGGGGACGATTCTATGGCATCAGCCCATTTTGTGGGCTCAAGCGTAAGATGCACCATATGTTACTACCTGAATCCAAAGAACCTAAAGAAGAGAACGCAGAGAAGTGGAAGCGAAGAAAAAAAAAAAAGATGCATTTTCTTTAGTTCAAGAAAATGTAAAAATATATATATTAGACAAACTTTCACTACCACTATCACTCCAGAAAAAAAAAAAAGAAACATTAAACATTACCACGCGGAGCCAAATAAAACAATGACATAACAAAGAAAAAAAAAAGCGAGGAACACTATGCAAACGAGAAAAAACTAGTGTTTGCATTTCTTAAAGTCTATACCACAAATCATGAAGGCGATAACAAGTCCAACGAGACCTAGTACGAGTAAAATGGCAATAGCAAGCTTGATGTTCCTTATCAACATCTTCCGTTTTAATTCACGGGCACTCGAATGAAAAAACTGAGCTTCATCCCTAAGTTGCTCCGTTTTATCACACAAATTTTCAATCCGTTCGCCCCGATCGATCAATCTGTCAAGATTCTCCAACATAATCTGTTTGGTATTATCAATTTGATCATTTATTTTACCTATTTTGTCAGCTTGGGGATTTTCATTGAATGTACGTGTTGAAGTTGCAAGAGTTGTGCAGAACTTACTGCAAACTGCAGGCGTTATATCTGAAGAACGGGGGTATCGATTCGCACTCCCAGCAAATTGACTTTTAAAGGAATCACGAATCTGCATTAGAAATCCAAAAACTGTTCGACTTTTATAATCACTACCTGAAATACAGCAGTATACAATCTCATTTTCAACCAAAAAATGGTAAACATGTGATTCGTACTGATAGCTTACCTTAGTATCATGCCGAGGAAGGCGCTCCAGCATTTTATCAATGACGGGCTTCATCTGGGGAGCGACACGATCCTCTGCGACAATAACGCGTTGAAATGCAACAAATGATGATGTGATAGTCATCTTAAATCGTCCAATCAAGACTGTATATAAAGAAACCTCAGACTACTTTTTTATTCCGTCCCGTGCTTCGCAACCACAAGAAAAAAAAAATTACCTTAGAAAAAGAAGAAATTAGGATATGAAAAATAATAATAATAATAATAATAATAATAATAATAATAATAATAATAATAAATAAATAAATAAATAAATAAATAAATAAATAAATAAATAAATAAACCACATGAACAATTTAAAGGTAAGACCTCAACCCAGTTATTCAATTCATTTCAAGAGTAATTTGTCCAAGCCTAAACACCAAAATAAAATAATTATAATTACTACAGCATGGCATTCCTAACAGACCCCCATTTGGCTTCACACAAGAAATGCATCCACTGCCAAACGATAAATTTCCTTTGAACCACTACCAATGCCAAACTCAAAAAGAATCCAAGAATATATTTTAGCTGCACCAATGACATCAGAAAATAATAATAAGAATATGCTTTCCTACTTTGGTCAATGGTAAACAAATAAATAGAAACAAATAGACAAACAAATAATCTATGGAGTTTCAAATGATTCCATCACACATACTTATCATGAAACAATTAAAGAAAATAATAATAAAACGAAATCAAATTCTCTATACCGCCGAAAGATTACCCGGCAGGACTTACGAAGTGGCAGATTCTAGAGTCCCTTCCTCTCCAGAA
>NW_021639914.1:49062-57364 GCF_002087225.1 Trypanosoma theileri
CCATACTTGCAATCCTTAAACTTAAAAAGAAAAAACCAAATCTTAGATCCTTTCTATTCGATTAAAACCGAGGCTCTTTGACTACAAACAAACCCAAGAGAGAGGGAAAGTAAAACATAACTCAAACCCAAAATTTTTAGTAGACCAAAACCGGACGCATATTCTTTTCACAAGCTCCTAGGGTTTGTTTCACGTAAAAACACTGATCTAGAAAGAAAGACAATCAAAAAGTAAAAAAAGAAAATAATAAATGAAGTATCAAACATGTTAGGACACACAAATCGGTTACCACTATGGAAACTCACATCGTGAAAGAAAAACCTACCCGTTAAAGAATGCAATACAGTGCAATAACCTCATTAACAGTAGAAACAAAAACAAAAGCCCACACTCACAAATATCTCAAAAAAGGGATCAACGACCCAGCAAACAAACAGCAAACAAACAGATATTAACCATTAGCTTAATTTACCCAGTAAACACAGAAATATACACCAACTATGGGTATACGTCTATATGTGTATATACAAGCAATTATAAATATAAATTCATCTGTTATTATTATTTCATTCTTTTTCTCACTACACAAAAACAGTTCATCATTATCATTACAGTGCAAGCACACAGAGATTCTCCAAGAACAGACACACACACAATGGAGTAGCAATAATAATTATAGGATACACAAAGAGAGCAAAAACACACAAAACACACATTAACATTAAGAGAGAAAAAAAAGAATATAATCCCAACAGGTAAAAGATTAGTTAGACTGTAGGGATGCATGCAAAAAGAAAACAAAGGATGACCTGAGTCACACCACCACCACCATTACAATCAGCACACAAGAATACAGGCCAGTGTAACCACAATTAGTAGTGGTACACGCACCCACACAGAACTGCTGATACTGCTGCTGCTGTCTGCATCACCCTTCTTGTTGTTTGTGAGTTCAGGAGGAAGTGTTGTAGTTGTTGTGGTAGTGGAGGTGGTGGTCTCTGTATTGCCTGTCTCATTTTGATTGTCCGTTGATTCTCTCTCTGCAGACGAAGTGGCGTTGTTAGGTGTTTCAGCATCAGCACCTCTGGCACTCTCTGTGGGTGAACTGCTGGGAGAAGAGGTAGAAGCTTCTGTTGATTCACTTCCTTGTCTAGCTGTAGTTTCACCTGTTGAACTGTTGTCGCTGCTTCCAGAACGACTGATACCTGCAGCCTCAGCCTCACTCTCCGTTGTAGTAGGTGCAGCAGATTCAGAAACAGCCCCTGTTGGTGAACCAGCTCCAGCGCCAGATGAACCGTTTGAACCATGGTCACCCACTTGACCAGGAGCACCAGAAACACCACGATCTTCAAGACCATCTTCACCACGAGAAGAAACGGCACCAGGAAGACTCTGAGCAGTTCCTTGACCAAGAGTTTCAGATTGGTGATGATTATGTTGTTCATCAGTGGAAGCGTCGAGTCCAGGTTTTTTAGGAACTTCCGGTACTTTAGCAGGAGGAGCTTCGGGTTTTTTATGAGTACAAGTCTTGTTATCAGAAAGTTCAGTACCTTCAGGGCATTTGCCATCACTACCAGGACCATTACCACCTTTTGTCTCACTCTCCGTATCAGGGACTTGGTCGGAAAGATCGGCGGCAGGCACTTCTTCAGCGAGGACGTGCACACACGCACATGAGAGCAGGAGAGCGAGGATACACAGCACGAAGCGCATCATTACCATTACAATACTTCTTGCAGTAGTCTTACTTCAATCGCTTACAGAAAAGAAAAAACAGATAGAAAAACCAGAAACAAATAGAATCAATGAAACCAAGAAAATAAGAATACACAACAAATCAAAGAACACTCAACAATTAAAGCAGAAACACACACATGCAAAAAAGATGCACCATGACTTAGATAGTACCCAAATTAAAGGAACAACGCATACAATACCCAATAACAAACAGATAATCCCAATTAACCCCCAAAAGAAAAAAAAAGAAATTAAAGAGAACGACCATAAGAGTAAAGCACAGAAATACATCAAAATGCCTCTTCCTCTAGGACCAAGCCCAATTACAAATATACTTGTGTATTCTTTATTTTTCTTTCTCCACACAAAACAATCCAACACACAACAATGCAGGAGAAAGCACACAGCGCCCAAGCAACGAAAATGAAAAAAAACAAAAAACAAATTAAGAACAGGACCAACTGCACAAAAATAACTCACAGACCACTGGGTATGCTGGTGTGTTCAAGTACATAAGAATACAAATTGTAATAACTACTATTTGTTCCTTTGCTCTTATAAAACAGATTACCAAAAACCGTGCAGAGCAAAAGCACCGAATGACCCACGCAAACCACAAGCAAACAAAGAATCATGTATTAATCATTAGCCCAATTTACCCAGTAAACACAGAAATACACACCACCTATGGATGTAAGTCTATATGTGTATATAAAAGCAATTATAAATATAAACTCATCCGTTATTATTATTATTTCTTTTTTTTCCCACTGAAAAATAGTTCATCATCATTACAGTGCAAGCCCAGGTACACACAGAGAGAGTCTCCAAGAACACACACACACACAATGGAGTAGCAATAATAATTATAGGATAAACACAGAGAGCAAAAACAAACAAAACACACAATAACATTAAGAAACGAAAAGATAATCCCAACAGGTAAAAGATTAGTTAGACTGTAGGGGATGCATGCAAAAAAAGAAAAGAAAACAAAGGATGACCTGAGTCACACCACCACACCACCACTAGAATCAGCACACAAGAATACAGGCCAGTGTAACCACAATCAGTAGAGACGCACTCATCCACACAGAACTGCTGATACTGCTGCTGCTGTCTGCATCACCCTTCTTATTGTTTGTGAGTTCAGGAGGAAGTGTTGTTGTTGTTGTGGTGTTTGAGGTGGTGGTTGTATCTGCATTTCCTCCATCATTTTGGTTACTTGTTGATTCACTCTCTGCAGATGTAGTGCCGTTCTCAGTATTCGCAGTATCAGAACTACCGGAACTCACTGTGTCTGAATTGGTTGAAGAAGGAGAAGAAGGTTGTGGTGCTGCACCGTCTAGTTGACCGTTACGTGCAGGTGCACTACTGCTGCCATCACCAGGTGTAGAAGATGTATTGGGAGAAGCAGCATCTCCACCAGAAGGGTCATTAGAACGTTCACCACTAGTAGCTGCAGGAATTTGTTTATTGGGAGTATCTTTGGATTCCTGTGTAGTTTGATGAACGGTTGCTTCCTGTGAGGGTGAAGTGTTGGAAGAAGTCTCAGGTGAACTCTGAGATGCATTAGCAGATATATCATTCCCTTCATTAGCACCTGATCCTTTTGAGTTTGTGTTCCCTCCATTTGTTGGTTGATGTCTATCCGGATGTGATTCCCTCACGGTTTCAGGTCCAGCGTCTCTCGGTTTGTTTTCTTCCATCTGTGGTCCCTCTTGTTGTCTCACCACGGCATGGTTCTCTTGAGGTTCTTGGGTCTTCACTACTTTGGGGACAACACAGTCAGGAGTTCCATTATCAAGAAGAACAGCCTCCGAAGGAGGAAAACAAACGACCAACATACCGCTATGATTCATAGTATACTTGATTGGTTCAGCCCATACCAATCCGCAAGCACAACAGAGTAAAAAACTTAAAACACAAAGCAGGTAGCACCTCACCATTACAGCCTTTGCGATTGTAGTTGACTTCAATAGACTAATTAAATAAAGAAATCAAGAGAGAAATGAATAAATAGTGCACAAAACAAACGTACAAATAACAACACCAGAAAAACATACAATAAAATTATACAAGTCACAACAATCAAAAAGAAACAGAAGAGAACAATAAAACAACACCGAGTGTAATTTACGGGATCCAAAAAAAAAGCAAAACAAATTATAAACACGAACAACTGCCACAACACATAAAGAAACACAAACTTACCTCTTTCCACGTTCATGTATAAGAAATTATAAATAAAAATATGTATCCGTTACTATTATTTCCTTTTTCCCACTGCAAAAAACAGTTCATCATCATCATCACAGTGCAAGCCCAGGCACAGAGAGAGAGAGAGTCTCCAACAACACACACACAATGGAGTAGCAATAATAATTATTATAGGATAAACATAGAGAGAGCAAAAACACACAAAACACATTAACATTAAGAAACAAAAAAGAAGAAAAATCCCAACATGTGGAAGATTAGTTAGACTGTAGGGATGTATGCAAAAAAGAAAAGAAAACAAAGGATGACCTGAGTCACACCATCACTACAATCAGCACACAAGAATACAGGACAGTGTAACCACAATCAGTAGTGGTACACGCACCCACACAGAACTGCTGATACTGCTGCTGCTGTCTGCATCACTCTTTACATTTGGTTCAGCATTAGCTGCAGTGCGGGATTTCACAGGACTCCTTCAAGTTGAAGTGTATTCCTCATCCTCCTCGTATTCCTCAACCTCATATTCACCCTCAAGATCATCATCTTCCTCATCGTTCCCGTTCCCAACATCTTCAAGACGTCTCACACCCGCGGGAAATAGCATGATAAACAAGAGAAGGAACACCAACAGTTGAAGGTTTTATAAAGGCATCAGAAGCTTTAGGACTATCAGCCCATACTAACCCAGAAGCACAACAGAGTACAATAGTTAGTAAACAGAGCAGGTAACACCTCACCACACCCAAATAAGACAGAGAGCCAAACACCCAAACACACACACAATACCCCATGGCTCTAGTTTATGTATTAAATTACTGCACACACACATCTGTGTGTACTAGCAAGAGATGTATGCCGTCAGTGAGCAGAAAAGCCCAGTTTTCTGCAAACACACACAACGGGAAAAGCAAGTAATGGAAATTATTAGAAAAAGAACACACACACACAAAAGTAAAAGAAAAGATATTCCAATTAAAAGAGAAAGCTGGTAAACAGATTATTAATTTATTCACCCATGGGGGATGTACGCAATTATGATTATGTTAGTTTAACCATTATTATTGTTGTGCTCAGATGATTCCCACTGTTCAGTACACAGTAGCGGTGAACAATAACACCACAATCAGTAGCGGTGCTACAGTGCGCATCCACACAGAACTGATACTGCTGCTGTCAACATTAGCCTTATTGTGTACGGTGGAAGCAATAGTGCTGCTGATCTCTGTGTTGGGTACAGGAGATGGAGTTGCGGTTGGTGCTTCTGTGGTAGTGTTCTCAGTGCTCGGTGGAGTAGTAGTATTTGTTTCTGGTGATTCTGATGCGGCAGTCACATCATCCGTTGCAGGAGATTGCTGGTTAAGACTAGAGTCACGAGAAGGAGTCGCGGTTGATTCTTCACTGACAGTATTTGCGGGGCTCGGCTGAATAGTAGTGGAATAGGTATCTTCTGATTCCGTTGTGGCAGTCGTACCTGCAGCTTGAGGAGAATGCTGAGTGGTAGTTGAGTTGACAGTTGTAGTGCTCTCAGATGTGTTGCTCGGTGTTACATGATTACCATGTACAGCTGCATTGGACTCTTCTCGTTGCCTTTCTGTTGTCAACGTTCTTTCTGCACTCCGTCCTTTAGCTTCATCAGCACTTACAGAGGCTTCTGATTCAACCTCTTGCTTTGGACTTCCACGAGCTTTTACTTCTTCGAGTGTATCTTCATCACGTTGTTGACCTTGTCCATTTTCCGCTGCATTTGGCATTTCAGGTAAACCAGGGCTACGTGCACCACCAGGTTGGTTGATGTCCCCCTCTTGGTCACCCTCTCTCTTTGGGATCTGATCCTCTGCACGGAGTGCTGAACTTTGTCCAAGGTTAGTTACTTGCTCTTGCTGGTGAGTTTTTAACCACTCCGAACACTTTATTCCATCTACAACAGCAGCATCATTCTTTGGACACTCCTCTGCAAGATTCTTTCCCCTATTCCCATTATTTGTACTTCTCGCCATTAGAAAATCATCCCATTCCCAATGACTACCTTCTCTCTCACCGTACGGGTTAGGATTTCCACTGGACGCATCCGCCATGGTATACCCGCAGGTGCAGCACAGCACAACGGCCAACACACACATCACACGGCTCATCATCGTCATCATAACGGTCATCTTCACTCTTCTTCTTCTTGTTGTTCTCGTCACTTGAGATCACAGGTCTACACAGGAACTGTGAAAAAGAAAGAAAGAAAAAGGAAGAGAAAAAGGGACACACATAGTGAGTGGATGCAGGGCACAAATACACACAGTGGAATAGAGAGAGAAGCAACAACTCCACAGTAAAGCAAGAAAAAAGAATATCCCGCTTGTATGATCATATGTACCTATTAATAAAAAAAGAAAAAAAGAGAACACCACAGAATACCCAAATAAGAGAGAGCCAAACACACACAATACCCCATGGCTCTAGTTTATGTATTAAATTACTGCACACACACATATGTGTGTGCTAGCAAGAGATGTATACCGTCAGTGAGCAGAACAGCCCAATTTTCTGCAAACACACAACGGGAAAAGCAAGTAATGGAAATATTAGAAAAAGAACACACACACACAAAAGTAAAAGAAGAGACATTCGAATTACAAGAGAAAGCTGGTAAACAGATTATTAATTTATTTACCCATATGGGATGTACGCAATTATGATTATGTTAGGTTAACCATTATTATTATTATTATTTGACCTCAAATGATCCCTACCGTTCAGTACACAGTAGCGGAGAAGAACACAACCACAATCAGCAGCGGTGCAGCAGTGCCAATCCACACAGGACTGATACTGCTGTCAACATTACCCTTATTCTTCTGTACAGCGGAGGCGATGGTGTTGATCTCTGCGTTTGGAACAGGAGATGGTGATGGAGTGGTGGTTGGTGCTTCACTGACATTGCCCGCGGGACTCGGCATAGTAGTGGAATTGGTTTCTTCTGAATCTAGTGCGGCAGTCGCATTAACAGTTGCAGGAGATGATTGCTGGGTGGCATTAGAGTCGGCAGATGTACTGTTATCAGATGTGCTGCTCGGTGTTCCTTGATCACCTTGTGGCACCTCAACGTTTTGAGGTCTTTTCGATGATTCTGTTGGTTCCGGTTCACGTTCTCCCGCATCATTTTCTGTTCTTGTTGGATTCGATCCTTGTTGTTGGCCTTGTCGATCAATTCCCTCTGCAGCTTGCTGTTCAGTGTCACCACTACTTCCTCCAATGGTGGGACGTGCCTCCGCTTCATCTTCGTTGGGAATTGATGTTTGAGGTGTTTTTTCAGCCTTCGGAGCGAATCCTAATTGCGCACAAGTTTTATTTTCAATAACAACAGAATAATTCTTCGCACATTTCCGGTAGTTCTCAGCATTTTCACGGTCAGCGGCTGTAATTACAGGAAAATCATCCCATTCCGAGTCAGCAGCAGCCGTCATGGTATACCCGCAGGCACAGCACAGCACAACGGCCAACACACACATCACACGGTGCATCATCATCATTATGAGAGAGAGAATAGTTTGGTTTGCGTAAAAACACTGATCTAGAAAGAAAAACAATCAAAAAGAAAATGAAATGAAGTATCAACCATGTTAGGACACACAAATCGATTACCACTATGGAAACTCACATCGTGAAAGTAAAACCCACCAGTTAAAGAATGCAATACAGCGCAATAACCTCAGTAAGAGTAAGAGTAAAAACAAAAAAAAGCCCACACTCACAAATATCTCACACAAGGCTGAACCACCCAGCAAAATCATCAAGCAAATAAACAGATATTAACCATTAGCCCATCGTACCAAGTAAACACAAGAAATATACACCAACTATGGGTGTAAGTTTATATGTGTATGTATATACGCAATTATAAATATAAATATGTATCTGTTATTATTATTTTCTTTTCTTCCCACTGCAAAAAGCAGTTCATCATCATAACAGTGCAAGCCCAGGTGCACACGGAGAGAGTCTCCAGGAACACACACACACACACACACAATGGAGTAGCAATAATAATAATTATAGGATAAACACAGTGAAAGCAAAAACACACACAAAACACATTAACATTAAGAAACAAAAAGAAGAGAAAATCCCAACATATGAAAGATTAGTTAGACTGTAGGGTTGCATGCAAGACAGAAAAAAAGAAAACAAAGGATGACCTGAGTCACACCACCACACCACCATTACAATCAGCATACAAGAATACAGGCCAGTGTAACCACAATCAGTAGTGGTACACGCACCCACACAGAACTGCTAATACTGCTGCTGCTGTCTGCATCACCCTTCTTGTTGTTTGTGAGTTCAGGAGGAA
>NW_021639914.1:58114-59109 GCF_002087225.1 Trypanosoma theileri
CGTACGACACAACATCACTACCACAAAGAAAATAGTGTTTCTTAATTTGGACGAATTAACATCAAAAGAAGAAACAACGAAGACCAAAAACAAAAAAAAAGAAAAACAAAAACGCAGCCTAATTAAAGAAAAACAAAAACAAAAAAACAACGAAAACACAGCCCAAAGTAAGAATAGACAAAAACAAAACCAGCAGTAAAAATACAGTACAAACAATAAAAAAGAAGAATCAGTAACACCATATACAACCAAATAAAATATAAAACAAACAGAACTTAATGGCACACAACACAAAAGCAGAGCGAAATGTGAGTATGTTTAAGTTAATATGCAATTAGTACTATTCTTTCTCTCTTACTTTCTTATTTTTCCAAGAGCCCACCATCATCAATGCCGCAGGAGAAAAAGCACACTCAACGCCCCAGCAAACCACAAAGCAAACAAACAAACAGATATTAACTATTAGCCCAATTTACCCAGTAAACACATAAATATACACCAACTCCGGGTATACGACTATATGTGTGTACATATACGCAATTATACATATAAATTCATTTGTTAATATTATTTCTTTTTCCCACTGCAAAAAGCAGTTCATCATCATTATTACAGTGCAAGCAAAGGTGCACACACAGAGAGAGTCTCCAATAAAACACACACACACACACACAATGGAATAGCAATAATAATTATTATAAGATAAACACAGAAAGCAAAAACACACAAAACACATTAAGAAACAAAAAAAGAAGAGAAAATCCCAACAGGTAAAAGATGACTTAGATTGTAGGGATGCATGCAAAAAAAGAGAAAAGAAAACATAGGATGACCTCAGTCACACCACTACAATCAGCACACAAGAATACAGGCCAGTGTAACCACAATCAGTAGTGGCAGACGCACCCACACAGAACTGCTGATACTGCTGCTGCTGTCTGCATCACCCTTCTTGTTGTTTGTGAGTTCAGGAGGAAGTGTTGTTGTTGTTGTTG
>NW_021639915.1:0-185 GCF_002087225.1 Trypanosoma theileri
GAAAAGAGATATCATTTACCAGAACCACACAATTGCAGAGTGAGACACACCACAAGGTGCACAGAAATGCTCTGCTTACAAGTATAAAAAAAAAAAAAAAAGATAAAGAGTATTTCCACACAAATTGATGCACCTCATTCCAGTGGGTGTCATCGGGATTAATTATCTCGGTGTTCAGTACACTG
>NW_021639915.1:1850-3489 GCF_002087225.1 Trypanosoma theileri
ATACTGCTGCTGCTGTCTGCATCACCCTTCTTGTTGTTTGTGAGTTCAGGAGGAAGTGTTGTTGTTGTGGTAGTGATGGTGGTTGAAGTTGAATCAGCATTGCCATTCTCATGTGAACCTTCTGTGCCAGTCGTACCTGCAGCTGCAGCAGTCTGATTACTGGGATTACTGTCACCACCTTCATTTGCACTTTCTGGCTGAGTTTGTAGGTTAGTGTTGTTGGAACCACTGTCTCCAGATGATGTCGTTGCCTGTCCTTCTGTGGTTGACGTATTTTCTAGGTCTCCACTTCCTGCTGGTTCACTGCCATTATCTGTGCTCACACGATTAAGATCCGGTTGTTGTTCTTGCTGATGTTCGTTTTCTTGCTGTGGTACTGGGTGTGCTGCTGGTTGTGATTCAGAAGTACAATTACCATCAGCAGTACGAGAAGTGTTACCAGGGCACTCCAAACCATCACCACCACGTTCACTTCTCTCAGCAGGATTAGTACATTTACCAGAAGGATCAGGAGTACCACCATGGCACTCAGGATTATTAGGTTTAGGTGCACCTTTCTCATGAGGAGGTTTACCGATAGTTTCCTCACATTTGGAAGTATCAGTGTTAGATTCAGTAGTACCACCGGGTGTGCACTTAGAATCAACAGGTTCAACTACAGGTTCAGACTTCACAAGAGTATTCGGGGCAGCTTTCGCACATTCAGGAGTACCACCAGGAATGCACTCAGTATCACCACTAGGACCACGTGCAGGTGTTTCCCGTAGTTTCGACTCAGTGTCCTTACACTCAGAACCACTTGGGCAATCAGAAACACCTGCACCACCAAGACCAGGTTCCACATCAGGGTTAGGGTCAGCTCCCATGCATACAAATGCAACGCTCAGCATAAAAACCAGCAAACAAACAATAGGTCGCATCATCATGGCAATAATAATTCTTGGTTGTTTAACTTCACTTTGTTAAAGAAAAATGAAACAGAGAGAAAAAGTGAAGAAGATCCCATACAATAGAAACAAAAAACAGTTGGTAAAACAGGACACAACAAAAACAACAGTAAACATAAAACAATACTACCAGTATAAACAATAAAGAATCCAATAAAGAGACACCACTAAAAAAAAACCCAACAAAACAAAAAGAAATTAAAAGCACAACGAAACGCCCAATTAACATACACTTTACACAGAACACTGGGTATGCTGGTGCGTATAAGCAATAATAAAATTATATGAACCAATAACTATTTTTCCTTTTCTCTATTCAACGTAGATCATCCTAACAGTACAAGGAACAGCACAAAAACAACTAGCAAACCATCAAGCAAAGAAACAGATATTAACCATTAGCCCAATCTACACAGTAAACACAGAAATACACCAACTATGGGTGTAAGTCTATACGTGTGTATATACGCAATTATAAATATAAATTCATCTGTTATTATTATTTCTTCCTTTCACTGTAAAAAGCAGTTCATCATCATCATCATCACAGTGCAAGCCCAGGTACACACACAGAGAGAGTCTCCAAGAACACACAGACACACACAATGGAGTAGCAATAATAATATTTATAGTATAATCAAAGAGTAAAAACACATAAAACACATTAACACTAAGAAAGAAAAAAGAAAATA
>NW_021639915.1:4461-5461 GCF_002087225.1 Trypanosoma theileri
AAGGACCAGAAGAACCAGAAGAAAGATCACCCGAAGATGGGAGTGAATTAGGATGAGGAGCAAGACCAGGTGCAAGTACCTCTGCTCTAACCTCCTCGTTTGCTACACACACACAGGTAATGCTAAGAAGCAAAACCAGAAAACAAAACACGCGTCGCAGCATCATGGCAAGACTTACCTTTTCTTTTTAGGCAGCTGAACTGGTTAAGGAAATACATAACAAGGGAGAAAAAAGTCATCGTAGACAAATAGTTAAACAATGAAATACGGCGTAAAAAACAAAACATGAGTTACCACACCCACATACACAAAACAAAATAACGATCATTACGAAGAATAAAGATTCCATTAAATCGACACCACACAAAGAACCACAAGCAAACTGGAAAAAAAAGAAATTAAATGGAAAAACATCGGCCCACACAAAACAACAAAATCAAAAGATAAATTCGGTTATGTTTGAATTCTTATGCAATAATGAGTACAAGTGTATCTGTTATTCTTTTTTGTTTCTGCAGAAAGCATATCACCACAACGTTGCAGGCCAAAGCACACACAACGCACCAGCAAACCACAAGCAAACCATAAGCAAATAAAAAGATATTAACCATTAGCCCAATTTACCAGTAAACACAGAAATACACCAATTATGGGTGTAAGTCTATATATGTGCGTGTATACAAGCAATTATAAATATAAATTCATCTGTTATTATTATTTCTTTTCTTTTTTCCCACTGCAAAAAGCAGTTCATCACCATCACAGTGCAAGCCCAGGCACACAGAGAGAGAGAGAGAGTCTCCAAGAACACACACACACACAATGGAGTAGCAACAATAATTATTATAGGATAAACTCATAGAGAGCAAAAACACACACAAAACACATTAACATTAAGAAACAAAAAAAGAGAAGATAATCCCAACAGGTGAAAGATTAGTTAGACTGTAGGGATACATGCAAGAAAAAAGAAAAGAAAGCAAAGGATGACCTGAGTCAC
>NW_021639915.1:7768-8161 GCF_002087225.1 Trypanosoma theileri
ACTAATCGATTACCACTATGGAAACTCACATCACGAAAGAAACACCTACCAGTTAAAGAATGAAATACAGCGCACAATAACCTCAGTAAGAGTAAAAACCAAAAAAAAAGCCCACACTCACAAATATCTCAAAAAAAGGGATCAACGACCCAGCAAAATCATCAAGCAAAGAAACACATATTAACTACTAGCCCAATTTACCAGTAAACACAGAAATATACACCAATTATGGGTGTAAGTCTATATGTGTATATACAAGCAATTATAAATATAAATTCATCTGTTATTATTATTTCTTTTTTACTCTCTGCAAAAAGCAATTCATCATCATTATCATTACAATACAAGCCCAGGCACACACAGAAAGAGTCTCCAAGAACACACACACACACA
>NW_021639915.1:8946-10083 GCF_002087225.1 Trypanosoma theileri
AGTTCCACTTTCGCCAGGACTAAGCTGTCCACCAGGTAGAACAGGTCCCATTGATGGAGTGAGAGTGGATTCCTTCAAATCTTTAGGTTGTGGACAAGAAGTTTTAGAACCTTGAGGGCAATCACCTTCACTTTCACTATCCTTTTCGGTAGGGCACTTTTCATTGCCTGAAGGGTCTGGACACCCAAGAGGATTAGCTTTTGCTACGTCAGTTTCATTATCACTCTTGGAGCCCTTCTTTCCTGCATCACAACCACCATTATCAGATACAGATGAGGGATCAGAACATGTACGCTCTGCCTCTCCAGTCTCTCCAGACGCCACACACACACAGGCAACAGTCAAAAGCAATGCCATAAAAAACAACAGTCGTCGCAGCAACATCATTGAAAAAAGCTACTTGAATCGTTCAATGTAACCAAAACTCAAAGAAAAAAGAAGAGAAGTAAATAAAGAACAAAAAAGATACAAACAAAAACAGAAGAAAAAAAGGGAGAAAAAGATAAAAAAAAACAAAACCTAGCAAACTAACAAGGCAAGGCAACGCGCACAAAGATTAAAGAGCCCAACAAAGAACAGAATGCCCAGCACGGAAAAGATAATCCCAATAAATCCCTCAAAAACGAAAAAGCATTGAGAGAACGATCATCAGAAGCACAAAGCACAGAAATACAAAACATTTCCACTTCCGGTCGAACCACGTATACAATTATGAATATATGTGTATTTCTTATTATTGTTTTTCCACACACAAAACAATCCAACAGCAAAGTGAACGGCAAAGCACACAACACCCACAAAAAGAAAAAGAAACAAGAAAAACTGAGAGAAGCGTCAACTGCAGAACAATATCACAGAACTCTAGATATGCTCGTGTGTGTATGCAATTAAGAAAACATATATATCAATTAATACTTTTTCTTTTCTCTGCACAGAACAACAAAGGGAACCAAAAGCAAACAAACAGTTATTAACTATTAGCCCAATTTACCAGTAAACACAGAAATATATACCAACTATGGGTGTAAGTCTATGACTATATACGCAATTATAAATATAAATTCATCTGTTATTATTATATCTTTCTCTTTCACTACAAAAAGCAGTTCATCATCATCATCACAGTGCAAGCCCAGG
>NW_021639915.1:11148-12408 GCF_002087225.1 Trypanosoma theileri
CAGGGACTTGGTCGGAAAGATCGGCGGCAGGCACTTCTTCAGCGAGGACGTGCACACACGCACATGAGAGCAGGAGAGCGAGGATACACAGCACGTAGCGCATCATTACCATTACAATACTTCTTGTAGTAGTCTTACTTCAATCGCTTACAGAAAAACAAAAACCGGATAGAAAAACAGAAACAAAGTGAATCAATAGAAAAACAGAAGATGAAAACACATTACCAAATCAAAGAACACTCAATAATTACAGCAGAGGCACACGCAGAAAAAAAAAACATGCAACCATAACTCATATACTACCCAAATTAAAGTAAAAACGCACACAATACCCAATAACAAACAGAGAATCCCAATTACCCACACAAAAAAAAAAAGAAGTTAGAGAGTACAACCATCAGAAGAGTAACGCACAGAAATACATCAAAATGCCTCTTCAGGTCAAACCAAGCACAATTACAAATATACACATGTATTCCTTATTATTTTTCTTTCTCCCCACAAAACACTCCAATACACAACCAATGCAGGAAAAAGCACACAGTGCCCAAGCAAAGAAAACGAAAAAAACACAAATTAAGAGCACAAATTGCACAAAAATAACTCACAGACCACTGAGTATGCTGCTTCGTTCAAGTAATTAGAAATAAAAATTGTATTACCTACTATTTGTTCCTTTGCTCCTATAAAATAGATTTCCAAACCGTGCAGGGCAAAAGCACAGAATGACCCACGCACACTAAAGCAAAGAAAAAAAAATTATTAATTAGCCCAATTTAACCGGTAAACACACAGAAATAAACCAACTATGGGTGTAAGTCTATGTGTGTGTGTATATAAGCAATTATAAATATAAATGCATCTGTTATTATTTTTTTTCTTTTTCCACTACAAAAAACATTTCATCATCATTATTACAGTGCAAGCCCAGGTGCACACACAGAGAGAGTCTCCAAGAATACACACACACAAAATGGAGTAGCAATAATAATTATAATAGGATAAACACACAGAGAGCAAAAACACAAACAAAACACATTAACATTAAGAAACATAAAAAGAAGAATATCCCAACAGGTGGAAGATTAGTTAGACTGTAGTGTGGATGCATGGAAAAAAGAAAAAGAGAAAACAAAGGATGACCTGAGTCACACCACACCACCATTACAATATTCAGCACACAAGAATACAGGCCAGTGTAACCACAATCAGTAGTGGTACACGCACCCACACAGAACTGCTGATACTGCTGCTGCTGTC
>NW_021639915.1:13931-14223 GCF_002087225.1 Trypanosoma theileri
AGGCGTGTGAGTCGCTCAATCTCACGCAACATTGCATCTCGACACCGCTGCTCTTTCATACTCAGTAGCAACGGTTCCGGTTGTTGTTGTTGTTGTTGATTCTGTTGTTGGTGTAGATGTGGGTCACTGCCAGTGTATGCACATCCTTTGAAGTGTGACTGCACACACCATTCCCATTCACAGTCCTCACTTCTTGTGGCTAATTCCATAGCGTAAAGAGACTGTCGGGCCATAGACTCTTCCTCCTCTAGGGCATTCTGCAGTATGTCTCTCCATTTATCCTTCTCTTCCC
>NW_021639915.1:18591-18757 GCF_002087225.1 Trypanosoma theileri
GCTTCCTTGGAGTCAGTTCCGTGCTTGTATTTCATGCAGTCTGCATAGCACAAATCTTTCTTATACTCAGCAGCATATCTTTGTTCAATCTTTTCAATAAGAGCTACTTCTGCCTTCAACCACTCTGCACGAGCGATATAATACTCTTTGGTGCCTTCCTCTGTTT
>NW_021639915.1:20071-30060 GCF_002087225.1 Trypanosoma theileri
TGCTGTGCCTGAGACTCCACCTGTTTTTCCTTCTTCTCTTTGGCAGCAGAAACTGCAGCGTCGAGGTTCTGCAGGACATCCTTCACACGTTTGGCAGCAGCTTCCGCATCCGTCGCATGACCTCCAGTTTCATGTACCACTTGGCGTGCAGCATCAGCTGCTTGGATGGCCTTTTCAACAGTTGTTTTCATATCACCCTGTACCAGTTCACTAGCAAACATTGCCTCGTTTTCAGTTTTAGTTGCTTTGTCTGTAGTTCTGTCGGCCACTTCTCTTGCTTTCTCTGCAGCCTCCTTTGCCGTTTTGATCAGTTCACCACCTTTCTGCTTCTTTTCTTCCACTTCTTTTGGGTTTGCAGCGACAGTCTCGAGTTTGCCCTCAATTTGAGAAACAAATAATAAAGCATCTNGTGGAAAAGAGAAACAAGAAGGAAGAGAAAAAGAAAGATACATACATAGTGAGTGGATACAGGAAATAAATAGTAAACCACAAAGAAACTCACATTACGAAAAGGAAAAGCTACCAGTTAAAGAATGCAATACAGCGCAATAACCTTAGTAAGAGTAAAAACAGAAAAAAAAAAAGAACACACTCACAAATACCTCAAAAAAAGGCTGAACCGCCCAGCAAAATCATCAAGCAAAAAAACACAGATATTAACCATTAGCCCAATTTACCCAGTACACACAGAAATATACACCAACTATGGGTCTAATTCTATATGTGTATATATACGCAATTATANTAGCCAGCGTATCTGCTTTCTCCACCATTCTACTGATATGTGCTTGAGCAGCTTCAGTTACCACACCCACACAGCAGAGCACAACGGCCAACACAAACATCACACGGCGCATCATCATCATAACGGTCATCTTCACTCTTCTTCTTGTTGTTCTCGTCACTTGAGTTCACAGGTCTTCACAGGGAGTGTGNCCAATTTACCCAGTACACACAGAAATATACACCAACTATGGGTCTAATTCTATATGTGTATATATACGCAATTATAAATATAAATTCATCTGTTATTATTATTTACTTTCCCACTGCAAAAAGTAGTTCATCTTCATCATTATCATCATAGTGCAAGCCCAGGTGCACACACACACACAGAGAGTCTCCAAGAACACACGCACACACACACAATGGAGTAGTAGCAATAATAATTATTATAGGATAAACACAGAGAGAGCAAAAACACACACAAAACACATTAACATTAAGAAACAAAAAACGAAGATAATTTCAACAGGTGAAAAGATTAGTTAGACTGTAGTGGGGATGTATGCAAAAAAGAAAAAGAAAACAAAGGATGACCTGAGGCACACCACACCACACCACCATTACAATCAGCACACAAGAATACAGGCCAGTGTAACCACAATCAGTAGTGGTACACGCACCCACACAGAACTGCTGATACTGCTGCTGCTGTCTGCATCACCCTTCTTGTTGTTTGTCAGTTCAGGAGAAAGTGTTGTTGTTGTTGTTGTTGTGGTGGTGGTGGTTGATTCTTCATTAGCTGGGTTACTTGTTGATTCACCCCCTTCAGGTGTACTGCCACTCCCAGTGATTGCATTCTCAGAACCAGCTGCACTCTCGTTGGTTAAACTGCTTGTAGAAGATGGTTGTATTGCTCCACTTTCTTCTGGTGTACTGTCTCCAGCTTGACTGTCACCTGCAGGCGCAGTCTCTCTCCCTTCAGTAGGTGTAATAGAGGTAGTAGATGCAGTAGAAGAAGGAGCAACAGCATTATTAGGAGGTTCAGAAGAAGAAGCGGCACTATGATCGTAATTGTTGGAGTCACTACTATGTGTTGCTGGGTTCTGTCCGCTCGGAGCTGATGGTCTATCTACAGCATTACCTGGGGGCTCTCTATCAGTAGCAGGAGATGGTGGAAGAGCAGGCTGAGTTGGTTGTGTATGTGGGGTTTCTGAAAGTAAAGAAGAAGGTTCACCTCTCGTCAACTCTGGAGTAGCCACGTCTCTTTGTTCGTTACCTTGACGCTCTGGAGACACCATTTCCGTCTTCGTTTTTTCTGCATCACCATCTTTTTCTAAAGGAACTCCTTGTAATTTATCTTTATCCTTTCGTTCCAGCCGTTTGGGTTTCTGCTTACCAACTGGACCAACAGAAGCAGGTCCGCCTATCTCAGATTCATCATTTTCATCCGTTTCCTCCAATTCGTTCACTTCGTCATCATAGTCAAGCCAATCATCACTTACAGGAATAGCACGACGAACAAGAGAAGGAACACCAACAGTTGAAGGTTTAATAAGGACATCAGAAGCTTTAGGACTATCAGCCCATACTAACCCACAAGCACAACAAAGTGCAAGAGTTAATAAACAGAGCAGGTAACACTTTACCATTACAGCCTTTGTCATTGTTGTTGTTTACTTCAATAGACTAATACAAGAAAGAAAAAGGCAGAGAAAGAATTATGATAGAAACAAACGAACAAACTCCAATACAACAAATACTCACAGTGAGAGAGAGAGAGAGAGAGAAGCAACAACAACACAGTAAAGCAACAAAAAAGAATATCCCGCTTGTATAATATTAATATGTATCCATTAGTAGAAAAAATGAAAAAGAAAAGATCCCACAATACCCAAATAAGAGAGAGAGCCAAACACATACACAATACCTCATGGCTCTAGTTTATGTATTAAATTACTGCACGCACACATCTGTGTGTACTAGCAAGAGATGTATACCGTCAGTGAACAGAACAGCCCAGTTTTCTGCAAACACACACAACGGGAAAAGCAAGTAATGGAATTATTAGAAAAAGAACACACACACACAAAAGTAAAAGTAGAAATTCGAATTAAAAGAGAAAGCTTGTAAACAGATTATTAGTTTATTTATTCACCCATGGGGGATGTACGCAAAATATGATTATATTAGTTTAACCATTATTATTATTTGCTCTCAGATGAGTCCCACCGTTCAGTACACAGTAACAGAGACCAACACAACCACAATCAGCAGCGGTGCTGCAGTGCGCATCCACACAGAACTGACACTGCTGTCAGCATTAGCCTTGTTCTGTACGGTGGAAGTGATGGTGCTGATGTCTGCATTGGGTACAGGTGCAGGAGGAAGTGTTGTTGTTGTTGTTGTTGTGGTGGTGGTGGTGGTAGTGTTTATGTTGGCCGTTGAGTCAGTATTGGTTTTCTGTTGTGAACCTTCTGTGGAAGTCGTACCTTCAGATGAAGGTTCCTGGGTAGTATTAGAGTCACCAGGTGTACTGGAATCCACTGTCTGATTTGATTCAGCTTGGGTCTCTTGTTGAGTTCCATTTGTCTCTCGAGTTTGACTTTGTTCCCCAACAGTTGGAGTGGCTCCGGATAATGACGAACTCTGGTCCACTTGAGGGGCAGAAGTATCAGAAGCACTGAGACCGTCTTTTCCAACTTGGGTGGACGGAGGAACGCCAGGTGGTACTCCCTCTCCCTGAATTACTGCCCTCCCACTATCTTGTGTTTCTTGTGAATATGTTTCTGTGACTGTAGAGAGTGTTTGTTGGGTACGACCCTCTTCCTGTGCCGGCTGAACTGGTCCTTCGTGTGAAGCCGTTTCTCGTGTCCCAATAGAACCACTTCTGGTACTCAAGTGAGAACTTCCAGTAGAGGGTGACACAGTTCCAGCCCTATCATGCAAGAGAGCTGTAAAGACATCACCTCTACCTTCCGCTGCCAAATCAACAGCTGTCCCATTAGGTTCATTCGTAAACGCGTTAGCTTCCATGCAGACAGAGGCAACACTCAACAGAAAAACCAACAAACACACAAAGGGTCGCATAATCATGGCAAGAGTAATTTTTGGTTGTTTTACGTCACTTTGTTAAAGAAAAGTGAAAGAAAACACAGAGAGAAAAAGTGAAAAAAAAGATCCCATAGAACAGAAAGAAAAACAAATGGTGGTCAAACACAACACAACAACATGAACAGTCACACAAAGCAACACTACCAGTATAAACAATAAAGAATCCAATAAAGAGGCACCACATAAAAAAAAACCCGAAAAAAAAGAAGTAATGCAAAAAGAAATTAAAAGCACAACCAAATGCCCAACTAAACATACAACAACACAGACGACTGGGTATGCTGATGCTTAAAAGCAATCATAAAAGTGTGTGTAACAATTACTGTTTTTTTCTTTTGTCTATTCAACGTAAATCACTGTAAGAGTGAAGGGTAAAGCACAAAAAGAACCTAGCAAAACACAAACAAAAAGAAATTAACCATTAGCCCATCGTACCCAGTAAACACAGAAATATACACCAACTATGGGTGTAACTCTATATATGTGTATATATATGCAATTATAAATATAAATTCATCTGTTATTATTATTTACTTTCCCACTGCAGAAAGCAATTCACCATTATCACAGTGCATGCCCAGGTGCACACACACACACAATGGAGTAGCAATAATAATAATTATAGGATAAACACGGAGAGCAAAAACACACAAAACACATTAACATTAAGAAACAAAAAAAGAAAGAAGAATATCCCAACAGGTGAAAGATTAGTTAGACTCTAGTGTGGATGCATGCAAAAAAAAGAAAAAGAAAAGAAAACAAAGGATGACCTGAGTCACACCATCACTACACAATCAGCACACAAGAATACAGGCCAGTGTAACCACAATCAGTAGTGGTACACGCATCCACACAGAACTGCTCATACTGCTGCTGCTGTCTGCATCACCCATCTTGTTGTTTGTGAGTTCAGGAGGAAGTGTTGCTGTGGTGGTGGTGGTGGTGGTAGTAGTGGTGGTATCTTCAATTACCGCATCACCTTCTTGGTTGTTTGATGACACACTCCCTGAAGAGGTAACGTCACTCTCAGTATTTGCAGCATCAGAACCGTCAGGATTCTTTACTTCGGAATTGTTGGGAGAAGTTTCAGATGTTTTCTCAGTTGGAGCAACAGAAGTTCTGTTACTGTCAGTACTTCCTGTCCCTTTTGTTGTGTCCACCGTATTTGTTGGAGTGTGGGAATCCTGAGTGGCTGCACCTTGTTGTTGTTCTTGTTGTTGTTCTTGTTGTTTTTCTGGCAATTCGGGCAATTGCGAACCCCCTTGGCCACCAATATTGGATACCCGTTCAGGTGACGTTTCAGTCTGGCCAGCAGTTACCTTTTCTTCCTTGCTTGTATCGCCTTCTTTCTTTGGTGATCTTGTCAATTGGTCTTCTTCCTGTGTTTTTTCTTGACTCCTACCCATTTGAGAATTCTCAATTCTCTTCATCAGGTGATCTATTTACCGCACTTCCAGGATCCCTTGAAAGACCTGGTGTATTTGCTCCAAAATCGGGACGAGAATTGGAAGAACCTGGAGGAGGAGGAATCTGTTGCTTGACTGGGTCCACTTGAGAGAAAACAGAAGAACGTTCAGAACCATGAACCTTGGTAACATTTGATTCGTCTACATCTTCGTCCTCATCTTCATGCAAAATCTCAAGCCCAACACCATCCTCCGCAGGTATAGCACGCCGAACAAGAGAAGGAACACCAACAGTAGAAGTTTTAACAAGGGCATCAGAAGCTTTAGGACTATCAGCCCATACTAACCCACAAGCACAACACAGTGCAAGAGTTAGTAAACAGAGCAGGTAACACCTCACCATTACAGCCTTTATCATTGTTGTGTTTTATTTCAACAGACTAATACAAGAAGGGAGTGAAAAACAGAAACAAACAAACATACAGCAATACAACAAATACTCACGGTGGAAAAGAGAGAGAGAGAAGCAGTAACTGCACAGTAAAGCAAGAAAAAGGAATGGTCCGGTTGTAGTGATAATATGTACTCATTAATAGAAAAAGAAAAGACCCCACAGTACCCAAATAAGAGAGAGAGCCAAACACACACACAATACCCCATGGCTCTAGATTATCTATTAAATTACTGCACACACACACACACACACATCTGTGTGTACTAGCAAGAGATGTATACCGTCAGTGAGCAGAACAGCCCAGTTTTCTGCAAACACACACAACGGGAAAAGCAAGTAATGGAATTATTAGAAAAAGAACACACACATAAAAGTAAAAGAAAAGATATTCCAATTAAAAGAGAAAGCTTGTAAACAGATTATTAATTCATTCACCCATGGGGGATGTACGCAATTATGATTATGTTAGTTTAACCATTATTATTATTATTATTATTATTTGTCCTCAGATGGCTCCCACCGTTCAGTACACGGTAGCGGAGAACAACACAGCCACAATCAGCAGCGGTGCTGCAGTGCGCATCCACACACGACTGATACTGCTGTCAACATTTCCCTTCCTCTGCACAGTGGAAGCGATGGTGTTAATCTCTGCGTTGGGTACAAGAGATGGTGGTGGTGGTTGGTGCTTCTGTGGTAGTATTAGTGGTGGTGGCTGTTGAATCAGCATTACCATTCTCTTGTGAATGTGTTGCGTTAGTTGTACTTGCCTCTGCAGGAGATGCTTGCTCGGTAGGATTAGAATCGCCTGTTGTAGTGTTATCCACTGTGTTATTTGATGATCCTGGGTTACCTTGTGTAGGTGGATTCGACGGTGGAATTTGGTTTTGTTCTGTGGTCGTAATAGCTCCGTCTACGTTGTTACTCCTGTCCACTTGAGCAGCAGAAGAAGTATCAGACGTACTTTCACCACCTCTTCCATCGTGGGTGGGTTGAGAATCGGCAGCTGGTTTTAATTCTTCTTGATACCTGCTGTTCCCAGCATCTTGTTCTTGTCGTGAAGATGTTTCTAGATTAGTAGGGTGTGAGTCTTGTGTATGAGTCACTTCCTGTGTCGGCAGAACTGGTGCTTGGAGATAGCCCTGAGCTTCTCTCGCAGGAGACCCACTGCTGGAACCAGAGGAAGAACTTCCATCAGAGGATGAGCCAGATCCAGCCCTGTCATACAAGAGAGCTGTAAAGACATTAACATCACCTGTAACAGTACAAGTACCAGAATTACCAGAAGTACACTTAAAATCACCATCAGCAGCTGTCCCATTAGGTTCATTCGTAAACGCGTTCGCTTCCATGCAGAGAGAGGCAACACTCAGCAGAAAAACCAGAAAACACACAACGGGTAGCATCATCACAGAAAGAGTAATTCCTTGAAGTTTAACGTCACTTTGTTAAAGGAAAAGGGGACAGAGACAAAACGTAAAAAAGATCACATACAATAGAAACAAAAAAACAAATGGTAAAAAAAAACACAAAAAATCAACAGTAAACATAAAACAAGACTTCCAGTATAAAACATAAATAATCCAATAAAGAGGCACCACTAAAAAAAAAAAAAAAAAACCTCAACAAAACAAGAAAAAAAAAGAAATTAAAAGCACAACGAATGCCCAACAAAACATACAATAACAAAGAAGACTGGGTATGCTAGTGCTTACAAGCAAAAATAAAATTATATGTAACAATTACTGTTTTTTTCTTTTCTCTATCCAAAGTAGACCATCAGAACAATGCAGGACAAAGCACATAAAGAACAAACAAAAAAAAAAGCAAATCACAAGAAAACAAAAAGAAATTAACAATTGAAAACAACACACCCAGTAAACACAGAAATATACACCAACTATGGGTGTAAGTCTATAGATGTATGTATATACGCAATTATAAATATAAATTCATCTGTTATTATTATTATTATTTCCACTACAAAAAACATTTCATCATCATCATTACAGTGCAAGCCTAGGTGCACACACAGAGAGTCTCCAAGAACACACACACACAATGGAGTAGCAATAATAATTATTATAGGATAAACACACAGAGAGTAAAAACACACACAAAACACATTAACATTAAGAAACAAAAAAAGAAGAAACTCCCAACAGGTGGAAGATTAGTTAGATTGTAGGGATTGCATGCAAAATAGAAAAAAAGAAAACAAAGGATGACCTGAGTCACACCACACCACCATCACAATCAGCACACAAGAATACAGGACGGTGTAACCACAATCAGTAGTGGCACACGCACCCACACAGAACTGCTGATACTGCTGCTGCTGTCTGCATCACCCTTCTTGTTGTTTGTGAGTTCAGGAGGAAGTGTTGTTGTTGTTGTAGTAGTAGTAGTGGTGGTGGTTGATTCCTCATCATTAGTGGGTGTGTTGGGAGAGTCAGAGTTCGTACTCGTTGAGTTATCGTTCTCAGTTGTATCGTTTTGTTGTTGAGATTCCAGTGAAGATAGTGTCTCTTCCTGCTGAGAACGGTGTTCTTGAGTGTCAGTATTAACAGTACTGGATATAGTGGAAGAATCAGATTTTGCTTCTTTTTCACTTTTCCTCGTCTCTTCTCCTTGTTCACTTCCTGGAGCATTCGCTTTCTCTTCTGTTGTCTTCTCTACTTTTGGTTTATCCCCACCACCTTGATCATGACCAGTATTGACAGAAACAACTTGGGATCCATTATCATTTATACCTCTCCCTCCTTGTAGTGAAACTGAAGTAGTTTGAGCGGTAGATGGTTGAGCTTCATTAGCACGATTGGTTCCTTTCTGACGTTCATTCTCAGCCACACCTTTAACAAGAAGGGTGTTTTCAGAGTCTTTATTCTTTTCTTTCTCATCTTGATGATTTTCTAAATTTACCTTTGGAAGACTCACATCAAGGTCAGCTTTCTCATTGGGAAGAACTGTTGCAGGTACACTTTTTGCCGGATCAGAATGATGAACTGCTTGTCCTGCGTTTAATCCTCCTCCCAAACCTGCACTGACTGTTTCTTCTTCTACCTCAACCAAATGATTCTTAAGTGAATCTTCCTCCTCATGATTACGATCACTCACGACCAAACTATCATTAGAACAATGAGATTCAGATGGCCCGGCTACTGAATTAGGTGGACAAGGAGAAGATACAGGAGGCAAAACACCAAGAGGAGGTGGACCCTTAGGGCCAAGTTCCTTAGGTTTATCCTTAAGGGCTTCAGCTTCATCAGCAACTACCACAGAGCTGCAGATAAAACAGAGTACGATAGTCAGAATACAAAGGACGTGGCGTACTGACATCATTACGTTTCACCGTTGGTGTTACTATCTCAATTTGGTGATCTAAACAAAACAAAAAAAAAAAAAGAGGCACCAAAAACATAAATAAAGAAAAGTTCAGAAAGAGAACAAAACGAAAAGGGTAATAGCAAACTAGGCATAACAGAAAGCTGTAACCATCTCTCAGATAGTGTCCAAATGAAAGAAACAAGCACACAATACCCATTAACAAACAGATAAGCCCAATTAACCCCTCAAAAAATGAAAAAAAAAAATTAAGAGAACGACCATCAAAAGCAGACAGCACAGAAATACATCAAAATGACTCTTCCTGTAGGACCAAGCACAATTACAAATATACTTATGTATTCTTTCTCATTTTTTCTCCGCACAAAACACTCCAACACACAACAATGCAGGAAAAAGCACACAGGGCCCAAGCAAAAAAAAATAAAAAAACACAAATTAAGAACAGGAACAACCGCACAAAAATAACTCACAGACCACTAAGTATGCTGATTTGTTCAAGCAATTAGGAATACCAATTGTATTAACTACTGTTTTTTTCTCAGCTCTGCACAACGCAGACTAGCACAAAAACTGTGCAGGACAAAGCACACAATGACCCAGCGAACCACAAGCAAATAAACAGTTATTAACCATTAACCCAACGTACCCTGTAAACACAGAAATATACACCGACTATGGGTGTAAGTTTATATGTGTGTATATACGCAATTACAAATATAAATTCATCTGTTATTATTATTTCTTTTCACTACAAAAAGCATTTCATCATCATCATCACAGTGCAAGCGCAGGTGCACACAGAGAGAGAGTCTCCAAGAACACACACACACACAATGGAGTAGCAATAATAATCATTATAGGATAAACACACAGAGAGCAAAAACACACACAAAACACATTAACAATAAGAAACACAATAAAAGAAGAATATCCCAACAGGT
>NW_021639915.1:30755-31295 GCF_002087225.1 Trypanosoma theileri
CTAGCAGGACCAACAGAAGCACCAGGAGCAGATGGAGAAGTGGGACTGCGTTCCGGTGGTCGTTGGCTTTCTGAAAGCTCCTGTGGGCCAGCTGCACCTTGTTCCATTTCGGTTTCCACACCTTCTTTACCACCAGAAGGAGCAGGTTCTCCTTTAGACAGAGTAACACCACCAACAGGTGTAGCTTCTTCAATTGCGCGAGGTCCACCTTCAACATTAACTTTAAGAATAGTATCTTCAGTATTAGTGTCTGCCAACACAAAACTGCAGACACAACAGAGTGTGATGCTCATAACACAAAGCACATGCCGTATTGACATCATTACTTTTTTTTGTTGGTGTTACTATGTCAGTTGAGCGGCTCAAAGAAAAAGAAAAAAGTAAAAACAAGCAATGAAAAAGAAGCAAAGAACAAATAGAAATAACAGAAAATAACGGCATCCCCATTGAATACAAGAGAGTTATAACAAATAGCAACAACAATAAAATAAGCAGAAGAATGATTATTTACTTGCAGAAGAAAACATATAAAAACAAAAA
>NW_021639915.1:32935-43796 GCF_002087225.1 Trypanosoma theileri
AAAAAAAAAAACAATTCCCAGTATTAAATAGAAAATCTTAATTATCTCTGAAAGAAAAATATATAATAAATTAAAAAGTACGACCAAAAAGAGCAGAAAACACAGAAATATAGTGTTCTTCATTGGGTGGACAGCATATATAGCAAAGAATGAAATTATGTGTAACAGTTAATATTTTTTCCCTTCTGCAATACGAAATATATCAAACCGGTACAGGTCAAAAAACAAAACGACCCAGCAAACCATAAACAAGTAAAGAGAATTAAATATTTGTGCCCAATTTATCCAGTAAACACAGAAATATACACCAACTATGGGTGTAAGTCTATATATATGTATATATACAATTGTAAATATAAATATTCATCTGTTATTATTATTTCCTTTTCCCACTTCAAAAAAGCAGTTCATCATCATCATCACAGTGCAAGCCCAGGTGCACACACAGAGAGAGTCTCCAAGAAAACACACATACACACAATGGAGTAGCAATAATAATAATTATAGGATAAACATACACAAAACACACAAAACACATTAACATTAAGAAACAAAAAAAAAAGAAGAAAATCCCAACAGGTGGAAGATTAGTTAGACTTTAGGGATGTATGCAAAAAAAGAAAAAAAGGAAACAAAGGATGACCTGAGTCACACCATCATCACCACAATCAGCACACAAGAATACAGGTCAGTGTAACCACAATCAGTAGTGGTACACGCACCCACACAGAACTGCTGATACTGCTGCTGCTGTCTGCATCACCCTTCTTGTTGTTTGTGAGTTCAGGAGAAAGTGTTGTTGTCGTGGTTGTGGTGGTGGGATCTGCAGTTTCCACACCTTGTTGGTTATTTGTTGACTCACTCCCTGCAGGTGTAGTGCCATTCCCTGGTGTTGCAGTATCAGAACCATCACCACTCACTGTGGCGGAAGTGTTAGGAGAGTCAGCAGAAGGTTATGTTGCCGCAGTTTCATTGTTATCTCCAGTTTCACCCTCATGTGTTGTATTGTTGCCGTTGCTTCCAGGTTGGCCATCAACTGAAGACTCAACAGCACTCCCCTCATGAGGGTGAGGAGTAGAAGCAGGAGTAGAAATAGGAGTAGGAACAGGAGCAGAAGAAGGAGGGTCAGAAGAAGAAGAATCACCACCACCACGTCCAGCAGCACCCGCCACAGATTCTCCTTGTTCACCAGAAGCACCAGTGGGACCTGTTTGTACAGGTACCTTGCCATCTTCTCGAGGATTAGGTGTAGGTCGACCAGGATTCTGTAGTGATTGTGGACAATGTGTATTATCAGATCCATCACGGCAACTGTCTTCCTTCTTAGTTTCCTTAGGAATGCAAGTTTTCGTCCCAGGAGACGTCTCACAATTAGTACGAGAAGGTTCAGAATCACTACGGCCGTTTTTACAAGTAGTACCTGAAGAACAAGTACCCTCACTACCAGAAAGAGTAGGAGGAGGAGGACCAGGTGGTGGTGGTGGACCCGGAGGTGGAGGTGGTGGGGCACCAGCAGAAGGCGAACAATTATTACCGTCACCAGAAGAAGTCATCTCAGGAGGACAAGTACCACCAGGACCAACTGCGAGAGAAGAAGGAGGCGCCTCAGCTGTCACACACAAAGAGACAACACTCAATACCAAAGCGAGAAAACACAACACACGACACATCATCATGACAGCAAGATTTAGTTTGTTTTTATATGCCACTTGAATGCAGAAGAAAGAAGAAATTAAGAAAATTAATGGAAACAGTCACTACATTAGAAACACACAAAGAGAGAAACAAAGGAGAGCACATCACACAACAATCAATTACACAAAACAACATGAGGAACAATCGAAAAAATAATTAGTAACACCGAAAAAATAATACTCCAGCATCACTCAGAGTACAACGAAAGAGAACACCACATTACCCAAATAAGAGAGAGAGCCAAACACACGCACACAATATCCCATGGATCTAGTTTATGTATATTAAATTACTCCACACACACATCTGTGTGTACTAGCAAGAGATGTATACCGTCAGTGAGCAGAACAGCCCAGTTTTCTACACACATACAACGGGAAAAGCAAGTAATAGAATTATTAGAAAAAGAACACACACACACACACACAAATAAAAGAAAAGTAAAAGTAATTCGAATTAAAAGAAAAAGCAGGTAAACAGATTATTAATTCATTCACCCATGGTGGATGTACGCAATTATGATTATGTTAGTTTAACCATTATTATTATTATTTGTTCTCAGATGAGTCCCACCCGTTCAGTACACAGTAGCGGAGAACACCAAAGCCACAATCAGTAGTGGCAGACGCACCCACACAGAACTGCTGATACTGCTGGTGCTGTCTGCATCACTCTTCTTGTTGTTTGCAGTCTCAGGAGGAAATGTTGTTGTTGTTGTTGTTGTGGTAGTTGATTCACTCACAGCATTCGCAGTCTCGCCATTTGTTCCTTCACTCTCTTCTGAAATTGTCAAGGTATCAGCGGTACTGCTGGGCTCTGCGCTCTGGTTATTTAGTGTGTTTGAATCACCAGAGTGTGGATCAGATGGGGTTGGTTCTGGTTGTGGTGTATCTGGAGAAGAATGTTCTGTTGAGTCAGCAGGTTTCGGCAATTCTATGCGTGCAGTATTCGTTTCTTTGTTGCGGTTTTCTTCTTGAGAGCCCTGTGTGACTCTGTCTATCTGTCTCGATTCCCCTATAGAAAGAGTAATACTTGACCCATCATGTGGCGGCTGCTCAGGAGATAACGATGAAGATGGCCCTGGCTGTGGGTTATTTCCATGAGTGACCCTTTCCTTTTCTTCTATCTTCTCATCGTCACCTGCTGGTTCCTCTCCTTTTGGTTTTTGTCCCGTGATGTCATCAGTTGTACGCTCTGCCGCATCATCTCCCTGCGTGGTACGTTGGGAACGAGGCGCAGAATGAGGAGTAGTCTCAGTTCGAGGACCGGGTGGAGCGTGAGTTCCCAGCTTCTCAGGAGATGCTTTCGAAGTACAAGATCCATCAGATGGAACAGTGCCTTCACATCTACCACTAGAAACTTCAGATCCAGTATGAGTGGCCTGCGTTAACGGTTCACTCATTCCTTCAGAATCAGGCTTTTTCTCTTCCGCTTCAGCCGCCACACACACACAACCAATACTTAGAAGCAAAGCCACTATACACAGCATCCAGCGCATCATCATCATCATAACGGTCATCGACACTCTTCTTCTTTTTGTCGTCTTCGTCAGTTGAGTTCACAAGTCTACACAGGGAGTGTGGAAAAGAGAAAGAAGAAGGAAGAGAGTGAGACACACATAGAGAGCGTGGATGCAGGACACAAATACTCACAGTTGGATAGAGAAAGAGAAGCAACAACTGCACAATAAAGGAACAAGAAAAAGTAATATTCCGCTTGCATGATAATAATATGTACCCATTAATACGAAAAAAGATAACACCCCACAATACCCAAATAAGAGAGAGAGCCAAACACACACACAATACCCCATGGCTCTAGTTTATGTATTGAATTACTGCACACACACATCTGTGTGTACTAGCAAGAGATGTATACCGTCAATGAGCAGAACAGCTCAGTTTTCTGCACACACGCACAGACAACGGAAAAGCAAGTAATGGAATTAATTATAAAAAGAACACACACACAAAAGAAAAACAAAAGTAATTCGAATTGAAAAAGAAAGCTGATAAACAGATTATTAGTTTATTCACCCATGGGGGAAGTACGCAATTATAATTATGTTAGTATTACCATTATTATTATTATTTGCTCTCAGATGAGTCCCACTGTTCAGTACAGGGTAACGGAGACCAACACAGCCACAATCAGCAGCGGTGCTGCAGTGCACATCCACACAGGACTGACACTGCTGTCAACATTAGCATTAGTCTTCTGCTGTACAATGGGGTCAATGCTGCTGATCTCTGCGTTGGGTGCAGGAGATGGAGTGGTGGTTGGTGCTTCCACAGTTTTCTCGGTATTTGTAGGTGTAGTGGAATTGGTTTCTTGTGAGCGTGTTGAGGTATTTTCAGATTGTGTTTGTGGGTTTGGTTGATTGTAATCATCCTCTCCAAATGAGGTTCTGTCTGTTGTCGTTGTTGCACTTGCTGCTCCCTGACCTTCTGACGACAGAGTTTCTCCGGCTGTTGCACCTCGATCACCTGTAGACGTTGTAGCAACGCCAGTAGTAGATTGGTGATGAGAAGTAGGGTTTGATGGTATATGAGGAGCTTCTGCTCTGGGCGACGAATCTTCATTTGTTCTTGAATTACTGTTTCCATTTTGTGAACCTGGAGTATTTTCTTTCTTTTGAGATTCAGCAACGTGAGAGACAACATCGCTCGGATTATCATCTCTCTGTATTACTTCTTCAATACCGTCACCCATTGTATCTTCACGTGTTTCACGTGTTGCCGGACCTGCATTTGCTTTTCTTTTGCTTTTATTCCATGCCTTCACGCTTTCAGGCGTTATATTTAGTGACAGGATATTGTCTGCATAGACATTAAAAGTAGCCATCACCGCCTTTGGCTGTCCAACAGTAGTAGTAGTAGCAATGGTTGTTGCTCTTGCTCCTCTTGTGGTACGCTGGCGGCAGAGGTCTGCGTACTTCCCACATGCAGACACACGGCTGCCCGCACCGCATGTAAGCCACTCGCTCTCAGCAGCGGGGCGTACACGCAGCGCACCGCCGGCCCCGCACGACACCTCCACAGCCCCACGGGATACACCACGGCCACTGGGACTGTCATTATCAACAGCAGCAGCAGCAGCCATGGTATACCCGCAGGCACAGCACAGCACAACGGCCAACACACACATCACACGGCACATCATCATCATCATGAGAGAGAGACAATAGTTTGGTTTGCGTAAAAACACTGATCTAAAAAGAAAAAAACAATCAAAAAGAAAATAAATGAAGTATCAAACATGTTAGGACACACAAATCGATTACCATTATGGAAACTCACATCGTGAAAAGTAAAACCTACCAGTTAAAGAATGTAATACAGCGCAATAACCTCAGTAAGAGTAAAAACAAAAGGGCATCCATATAATCAAAGACTCCCGCAGTAAAGCACAGAATGCCAAAGCAAACCATCAAGCAAAAAAACAGATATTAACAATTAGCCCAATTTACCCAGTAAACACAGAGATACACACCAACTATGGGTGTAAGTCTATATGTGTGTATATACGCAATTATAAATATAAATTCATCTGTTATTATTATTTCTTTTTCCATCTCACTTCAAAAAAGCAGTTCATCGTCATCATAGTGCAAGCCCAGGTGCACACACAGAGAGTCTCCAAGAACACACACACAATGGAGTAGCAATAATAATAATTATAGGATAAACACAAAGAGAGCAAAAACACACAAAACACATTAACATTAAGAAACAAAAAAGAAGAGAAATCCCAACTGGTGGAAAGTTTAGTTATACTGTAGTGTGGATGCATGCAAAAAGAAAAAGAAAACAAAGGATGACCTGAGTCACACCACCACCACCACCCCATTACAATCAGCACACAAGAATACAGGCCAGTGTAACCACAATCAGTAGTGGTACACGCACCCACACAGAACTGCTGATACTGCTGCTGCTGCTGTCTGCATCACCCTTCTTGTTGTTTGTGAGTTCAGGAGGAAATGTTGTTGTTGTTGTTGTGGTGGTGGTGGTGGTTGATTCCTCATCATTACTGGCTGTAGTTGAAGTTTCAGAGTTCGTACTCGCTGAGTTGTTCGTTAATGTCTCTCCAGAATTACCACCACTTGCTGCTCCATTAGTATGCGAAGGTGCTGAAGGATGAGTTGGTTCTGTACCGGGATCTTCTTGATGTTGTGTACTACTGTTGTCTGCATCGTTTGTTCTTTGTGTACCATTTTCTGTCTGAGAACTCTGTGTCTTTTCATTCTCCTGTTCCTGTCCCGCGTTATTGGGCTTTAGTGAATTACCAGATGATGCTGTATTCGGTTCATTACCAGAATGAGATACGTCAGTGGAGATTTGCGTTTTCTCCAGGGGTCCTTCTTCATTTTCAAATTTCTGCACATTATTATCTCTTTGTGGGTCTGGTAGAGGTAACCTGTCCCCATGCTGAGAGGGTGTTGCTGTTTGTAGAGTTGGATTAGGGTCCGTGGGAGAGGTAACAGGTGCAGGCGTCGCTGTAGCAGGACGAACTTCTGGAGTACCTTTGGTGAGGCTACCCAACTCTCCTTTTTCATTCTGTAAACCCACAACTTCCTTGCTTGACGAAGATCCAAGTTGTTCAGTTCCACTTCTCCCATCGCTCTTCCCATCGCCACCTGTGGATAATTCGTCTCCTTGGTTATGCTTCTTACCTGCTGCTACTTCGAGTTTTATATCCGGACCCTCAACACCTCCAGCAGAAATACCTTCATGTAAATCTTCACCATGTGCAACACCAACTGATTCACCCCTTTGTGTAGAGATACGTTCGCGTTCTTCGATGGTTAAATGATCTGTCATTACTTCGTCATTACGATCATCCTCTAGTTCACCATTACCACTTCCTGCAGGAGTTTGTTCACCTTTTTGGGGACCCCTAAAATAAGGAAAATCAAAATCAAAAGGATCAACAATAGCCATCACCGCCTTTGGTTGTCCAGCATTAACAGTAGTAGCAGGATCCGCCATGGTATACCCGCAGGCACAGCACAGCACAACGGCCAACACACACATCACACGGCACATTATCATCATCATGAGAGAGACAAGGGTTTGGTTTGCGTAAAAACATTGATCTAGAAAGAAAGAGAATCAAAAAAGTAAAAATAAGGAAATAAATAAAGTATCAAACATGTTAGGACACAAAAATCGATTACCACTATGGAAACTCACATCGTGAAAGAAAAACCTACCAGTTAAAGAATACAATACAGCGCACAATAACCTCATTAAGAGTAAAAAACAAAGTGACGCCCACACTTACAAATATTTCAAAAAAGGCTAAACCACGAGCAAAATCATCAAGCAAAGAAACAGATATTAACTATTAGCCCAACGTACCCAGTAAACACAGAAAAATACACCAACTATGGGTGTAACTCTATATGTGTGTATATATATACAATTATAAATATAAATTCATCTGTTATTATTATTATTTCCTTTCCCACTGCAAAAAGCAGTTCATCATCATAATAGTGCAAGCCCAGGTGCACACACAGAGAGTCTCCAAGAACACACACACACACAATGGAGTAGCAATAATAATTATTATAGGATAAACACAGAGAGAGCAAAAACACACACAAAACACATTAACATTAAGAAACAAAAAGAAAAGATAAAATCCTAACAGGTGGAAGATTAGTTAGACCGTAGGGATTGCATGCAAAAAAAGAAAAAAAGAAAACAAAGGATGACCTGAGTCACACCACCACACCACCATTACAATCAGCACACAAGAATACAGGCCAGTGTAACCACAATCAGTAATGGTACACGCACCCACACAGAACTGCTGATACTGCTGCTGCTGTCTGCATCACCCTTCTTGTTGTTTGTGAGTTCAGGAGGAAGTGTTGTTGTTGTTGTGGTGGTGGTGGTTGATCCCTCATTAATGGGTGTATTGGCATTGTCAGTGTTAGCAGTATTACTCTGAACGTTGTGCTCCTTTTCTATACTCCCTTGTGGGTTGACTGACGATGGTTCCTGTGGCTTAGGACTGGGGGTCTGTGGAACTTCAGAATTTCCATTGGGATCACTGGGAGATTGAGTAACAGGTGTTCTCTCAGGTTTTTTATTTAGTTCCTCTTGTGCATTTTCACCCTGTAAAGGATTGATGATACTTGTTTGTGATAATTCCCTCCTTTCACTATCAGTTCGTTTCTCACCAATATCATCTTTGTTAGCTTGGGAATCCAGATTATTCACACCGCCATCACCTTGGGCTGGATCAGCTGAAACGGCAGGAGGTGGTGGAGAATCCTCACCGTGTTCGCCTTTTGTGTCTATTACTTGACCTTCTTTTTCATTTTCCAAACCACTTCTCACAGAGTCGCCACCTCCATCTCTCTCTTCTACTTTTTCAGGAACCGCAACCTTGGCAGGATCTGTTACCACACGGAGAAGGTCTTTCTCAGTTTTTTGAGGAGATTTTTTCTCTTTCTCAGTTTCTTTCTTGGCAGCTTCGTCTTCCTGAACCACTTTATCTTCTTCATCTATATCCACTATCCAAGCTTCCTGCGCATGAATAACGTGATGAACAAGAGAAGGAACACCAATAGTGGAAGGTTTAATAAGGGCATCAGAAGCTTTAGGACTATCAGCCCATACTAACCCAGAAGCACAATACAGTGCAAGAGTAAATAAACAGAGCAGATAGCACCTCACCATTACAGCCTTAGTCATTATTGTGTTTTACTATAATAGACTGATAGAAGGAAGAAAAACAAGGAAATAAATAATTAAGACAAAAACAAATAAACACACACCAGTACAACAAATACTCACAGAGGGATAGAGAGAGAGAGAAAGAACTGCACCGTAAACCAACGAAAAGAATATCCCGCTTGTATGATAATAATATGTACCCCTTAATAGAAAAAAAGAGAAAACCCCAGAATACCCAAATAAGATAGAGAGCCAAACACACACACAATATACCCCATGGGTCTAGTTTATGTAATAAATTACTGCACACACACATCTGTGTGTACTAGCAAGAGATGTATACCGTCAGTGAGCAGAACAGCCCAGTTTTCTGCAAACACACAACGGGAAAAGCAAGTAATGGAATTATTAGAAAAAGAACAAACAGAAATAAAGTAAAAGAAAAGATATTCCAATTAAAGAGAAAGCTGGTAAACAGATTATTAGTTTATTCACCCATGGGGGATGTACGCAATTATGATTATATTAGTATTACCATTATTATTATTATTAACCGTCAGATGAGTCCCACCGTTCAGTACACAGTAACGGAGAACAACACAGCCACAATCAGTAGCGGTGCTGCAGTGCGCATCCACACAGGACAGACACTGCTGCTGTCAACATTAGCCTTGGTCTTCTGCACTGCGGAAGCAATATAGGTGATCTCTGGATTGGGTGGAGGAGATGTACTGGGGGTTGCTGCTTCAGTTACACTGTTCGTGCTTGAAGAAGACGATTGTTCCGTAGCATCATTGGGTCCACCTTCTCTCGTTTGACCATGAGACTCAGACGAGGCAGTATTAGTATTAGCAGACAGTGTGGTCGCCGAGGGTTCACTCCCTTTTGCAGTAGATTCTTCTGCTGCTGCTCCTTCACCGACATTCTGTGGGCTGGTAACTGTTGCTGTTGTTGTTACACTGGGAGCAGGAACATCTTGTGCGGGGGTAGATATTGTGGTGGAAGAAGAAGAATCGTCACGTTCAGAGTGTGAGACTGATGGGTTATTTGCCGAACTTGATGTAGGCTCAACATGATTACTTTTCTCAGAGAGTTGATCTGAAGTTTGATCATCAGTTTCGCCACCTGACGGTAATTGAACATCACCTATTGTATTTGCTTTATTGCCACCCGTGTGTTCTTCTGCACCTTCGCTATCCTTTTGTGCCAGAGACTCCCGTCCAGCGTGTGGAACCACGCTTAGTTCTCCTTCCAGTTTTTTGTTTGTCACTTGCTTTCCCGGACCTCCCTGTTTACCATTACCGTTTTCACTACCACCACTTGACTGACGTGAATCGGTATCACTTCCAGAAGGAAACTCACCAAAATCAGACCAATAATCACCAAGGAGTGCCATCACCGCCTTTGGCTGTCCATTAGTAGTAGTAGTAGTTGTTGTTGTTGTTCTTGCGGTAC
Source organism: Trypanosoma theileri (assembly GCF_002087225.1). NCBI lineage: Eukaryota > Euglenozoa > Kinetoplastea > Trypanosomatida > Trypanosomatidae > Trypanosoma > Trypanosoma theileri. The sequence goes on from NW_021639915.1 coordinate 42,778, forward strand.
GATGGCGGCAGAGGTCTGCGTACTTCCCACATGCAGACACACGGCTGCCGGCACCGCATGTAAGCCACTCGCTCTCAGCAGCGGGGCGTACACGCAGCGCACCGCCGGCCCCACACGACACCTCCACAGCCCCACGGGATACACCACGGCCACTGGGACTGTCATTATCAACAGCAGCAGCAGCCGCCATGGTATACCCGCAGGCACAGCACAGCACAACGGCCAACACACACATCACACGACTCATCTTCATCATGAGAGAGAGAGAGAATAGTTTGTTGCACGTAAAAACACTGATCTAGAAATAAAGACAAAGGAAAAAGCAAAAACGAAAATAAATAAAGTATCAAACACGTTAGGACACACACAAATCTATTAACACAAAAGAATCTCACATCACAAAGGAAATACACACCAGTTAAGTTATGAAATACATCGCACAATAACCTCAGTAATAGTAAAAACAAAAAAAAGCCCACACGCACAAATATCTCCAAAAAAGGCTGAACCACCCAGCAAAATCATCAAGCAAAGAAAAAGATATTAACTATTAGCCCAATTTACCCAAGTAAACATAGACATACACACCAACTATGGGTGTAAGTCTATGTATGTGTATATATACGCAATTATAAATATACATTCATCTGTTATTATTATTTACTTCTTTTTTCCACTTCAAAAAGCAGTTCATCATTATCACAGTGCAAGCCCAGGTGCACACAAAGAGGGAGTCTCCAAGAACACACACACACACAGAATGGAGTAGTAGCAATAATAATTATAGGATAAACACAGAGAGCAAAAACGCACAAAACACACATTAATATTAAGAAACAAAAAAAGAAGAATATAACTCCAACAGGTGGAAGATTAGTTAGACTGTAGGGATGCAAGCAAAAAAGAAAAAGAAAACAAAGGATGACCTGAGTCACACCACCACCATTACTCAATCAGCACACAAGAATACAGGCCAGTGTAACCACAATCAGTAGTGGTACATGCACCCACACAGAACT
>NW_021639915.1:45260-45819 GCF_002087225.1 Trypanosoma theileri
CAAAACGGTGCAGGGCAAAAGCACAACGCCCCAACAAACCACGCAAGCAAAAAACAAAGGTATTAATCATTAGCCCAACTTACCCAATAAACACAGAAATACATCTACTAAAGATATACGTCTATATATGTGTATATACGCAATTATAAATATAAATTCATCTGTTATTATTAATATTTCGTTTTTCCCACTGCAAAAAGCAGTTCATCATCATCATCACAGTGCAAGCCCAGGTGCACACAGAGTGAGAGTCTCCAAGAACACACACACAAACACACAATGGAGTAGTAGCAATAATAATAATTATAGGATACACATAGATAGCAAAAACACACAATAACATTGAGAGACAAAAAAAAAGAAGAATATCCCAACAGGTGGAAGATTAGTTAGACTGTAGGGATGTATGCAAAAAAGAAAAAAAGAAAACAAAGGATGACCTGAGTCACACATTACCACTACTCAATCAGCACACAAGAATACAGGCCAGTGTAACCACAATCAGTAGTGGTACATGCACCCACACAGAACTGCTGATACTGCTGCTGCTGTCTGCATC
>NW_021639915.1:48377-49393 GCF_002087225.1 Trypanosoma theileri
TTGGTCTCCACTAGTTAAAGTATCAGTTGAGCCTGGAAGCGTATCTTGTGGACTTCCCTTACGATCCAACTGCTCCTGGCTTCCTCTCGCCCCATCAGCACCACCAGACGAAGTCCCTTGGGTTGTATGAAGTGTACCCCTACTAGGAGCTCCAGCACCTGCTGCAGTGGCCACATTAGTGGGACAGGAAGCTTCAGCAGGAACACCAGAATCAGTATTGCAAGAGGCAGTTGAAGCAGAGTCAAGAGGTGGTGCCTGTGGTGGTGCTGGTAGGCCAACAGCTGAAGAACAACGAGTCGTACCTTCAGAAGCTTCAGTGCAATTCTCTGCAGTCTTCGGAACACTGGGACTGCAACCTTCCTTCTCAGGAGGGTTCCCACAATCAGAATGAGAATCTTCAGGTCCATTCAGGACAGTTTTACACTTAGGGAGGGTATTACCTGAAGAACAATCATCACCGGCAACAGGTTGTCCTTGTAGACCAGGAGAATGAGAAGCTTCAGCCTTTGCAGGTTCACCGGCCACCACAAACACGCATTGAAAACTGAGAAGGAATGCAATAAGATACAACAGACGTCGCATCAACATTGCAAATATAACTTTTTCTTGTTTTGGTTGTCTGAACCAGGTACCAAAAAAAAGGTAAAATATAAAAAAAGGAAAAACAGACATTAACAGAAAAAGGTAATACAATGGAAAAAAAAGAACACATATACAGACAAAAGAGGGAAAACAACAAAACCGAAACCCACAAAAAATAATATTCAAATAGAGGTAACAATAATAAAAGTATAAAACGTCACCTCACACAATACCCAAGAAAAGCAAAGAAAAAAACAAAAACAAAAATGGAAGTAATAAAAGAAACAAGGGCATCATAAACACAAAGCACAGAAAACCATGGCTATGCTTGAATTCCTATGCTATTATAAATATAAAGGTATAATAATTATTTTTTGTCCATCTGAACAAAGCATATCATCACAAAAATGCAGGAGAGAACCCACAACGATCCA
>NW_021639915.1:50243-51952 GCF_002087225.1 Trypanosoma theileri
CAGGTGATTTCATTGCATGTTGAAGAGCATGATCGTCTTTAGTGGATGCTTCATCATGTCGTTCTTTACTTGAGTGTTCACTGGATACCTTTGGTCTTTCTGGAGCTGGCTCTGGTGAAGGAGAAACAGGCTGTTGACCTCCAAGAGCAGGAGGAGATATGGCTGGAAGAGTAGCACTCACTTGCCCATTTACCCTTGGATTAACTGATGGGTTGATATCATTTGTTTGTTGATTGTGACCCGCATCCCCTCCGAGGTGTCTGTTTTCTTCTGCCAAAGGTTTCAGTTTTGAGAGGTCTTGCACTCCGTCCTGCGTTTGTACCTTATTAGTGTCGTGACGATCAGCACCACTACCGGACAGGGCACTACTGTGGGACGTACTGCTACTCAAAGACTCTGAAGTACGAGAATCTTTGGAAACATCTTTGTTTTCTTCAACTTCTTCACCCAACCACTCTTCTTCATCACAACAAGGAGTGAGAAGAATCGCCGGAACGGCACGACGAACAAGAGAAGGAACACCAACAGTGGAAGGTTTAATAAGGGCATTTGAAGCTTTAGGACTATCAGCCCATACTAACCCACAAGCACCACAGAGTGCAAGAGTTAGTAAACAGAGCAGGTAACACCTCACCATTACAACTTTTATCATTGCTGCTGTTTACTTCAATAGACTGATACAAGAAGGAACAGAAGGAAAGAATTATGATAAAAACAAACATACACCAATACAACAAATACTCACAGTAGAAAAGAGAGAATCAACTGCACCGTAAAACAAGAAAAAGGAATATCCACCTTGCATGTATAATATGTATCCCTTAATAGAAATAAAAAGAAAAGATCCAACAATACCCAAATAAGAGAGAGAGCCAAACACAAACACAATACCCCATGGCTCTAGTTTATATATTAAATTACTGCACACACAAACATATCTGTGTGTACTAGCAAGAGATGTATACCGTCAGTGAGCAGAACAGCCCAGTTTTCTGCACACACACAACGGAAAAAGCAAGTAATGGAATTATAAAAAAAAGAACACACACACACACAAAAGTAAAAGAAAAGAAATTCCAATTAAAAGAGAAAGATGGTAAACAGATTATTAATTTATTCACCCATGGGGGATGTACGCAATTATGGTTATGTGAGTACCATTATTATTATTTGACCTCAGATGAGTCCCACCGTTCAGTACATGGTAGCGGAGAACAACGCAACCACAATCAGTAGAGGTGCTGCAGTGCGCATCCGCACAGGACTGACACTGCTGTCAACATTAGCCTTCTTCTGAACTGTGGAGGCGATGCTGCTGATCTCTGCATTGGGTACAGGAACAGGAGGAAGTGTTGTTGTTGTTGCTTCGCTGACAGTGTTCGTAGTGCTGGCCAGAATAGTGGAATTTGTTTCTTGTGAACCTTCTTTGATATTCGTGTCAAGAGCTGCAGGAGAGTTGGAATCCGTTGTGTTTGTTAATTCGGTGTGAGTGTTGGTGATGCCTGTGGAAGAGGAAAAATCTTTGGTTTCTGAGCCCGCTGTGGCAGTTGCATCACTTACGGTAGATACCTGGTTTGTGCCGGAGGATTCGCCGTCCTTCTCTTCAATCACTGTTAAGGTGTCTCCATTGGTTTGTTGTAGCTGCTGTATCTGTCTACTGTCAGTCAATGGTGTTAGATCTTTATTTCTCTCCTCGGCATTATAAATTG
>NW_021639915.1:53546-53856 GCF_002087225.1 Trypanosoma theileri
CGCACCCACACAGAACTGCTCATACTGCTGCTGCTGTCTGCATCACCCTTCTTGTTGTTTGTGAGTTCAGGAGGAAGTGTTGTTGTGGTTGTTGTGGTGGTGGTGGTGGTTGTATCTGTATTTTCTCTCTCATTTTGATTGTCCGTTGATTCACTCTCTGTAAGTGAAGTGGTTGTGTTATTTGTTTCAGCATCGGCACCACCGGCACTCTCTGTGGGTGAACTGCTGGGAGAAGAGGTAGAAGCTTCTGTTGATTCTCCTCCTTGTCTAGCTGCACTTTCGCCTGTTGTACGTTTGTCGCCGTTTCCAG
>NW_021639915.1:56766-57258 GCF_002087225.1 Trypanosoma theileri
ACACGCACCCACACAGAACTGCTGATACTACTGCTGCTGCTGTCTGCATCACCCTTCTTGTTGTTTGTGAGTTCAGGAGGAAGTGTTGTTGTTGTGGTGGTTGTTAATTCACTCACAGCATTCGCAGTATCGTCATTTGTTCTTTCACTCTCTTCTGAAGTAGTCACATTATCAGTGGTACTGTTGGGCTCTGTGCCCGTGTTATTTAGTGTGTTTGAATCACCAGATTGTGGATCAGATGGTGTTGTGTGAGCAGGTGGTGCATCTGGAGTAGGATGTTGCGTGGAGTCATCAGTTCTCTGGGATCCTGTGCTTCCAGTATCGATTCCTGTGTTGCGGTTTTCTTCTTGAGAGTCTTGTGAAGTTCCACCATTCGTTCTCGTTTGGCTCTCAGTAACAGGACCACTTGACCCACTGGATGCTTGCTGCCCAAGAGATGATGATAATGATGGCTGTGCTTTTGGGTTGTTTCGAAGAGTGTCCGTTGCCTCT
>NW_021639915.1:58273-58881 GCF_002087225.1 Trypanosoma theileri
TGTAGTTTGACCTTCACGGACAGACGGAACACCACCATGTGCCTCACCAGGTGCAGAAGCGGCAGGAGTAGGAGAAGGATCAGCGGGAACAGCTTTGTCATGATCACGGTTCGTAACTTGACTGCCGTTGTTAATAGAACTGGCTGAAGTAGCAGGTGGAGCAGAAACAACACCAATACCATCAGAACCATCACCACTAGTACGAGTCACAGCAGCACCAGGACCAGGCAGTTCACTAGGTGGAGCCGGTTCCTTTGGTGAAGTTGGAGCTGGTTCTTTTGATGCTGGACAAGGTTCAGAATCTTTAGGGCAATCGCCTTCACTTTCACCATGCTCGGTAGTGCATTTCTCCCTGTCAGAAGGGTCCGTACACTCAGGAGTATCTTGTTCTGCTACTTCAGGTTTATTTACACACTTGCAACCCTTCTTGCCTGGATCACTACAATCACCACCATCAGATACAGTTGAGGAATCAGTACATGTATTTTCTGCCTGTTCTTAAGTCTCTCCAGCCGCCACACACACACAGGCAACACTCAATAACAGTGCTGTAAGGTACAGTAGTCGTCGCAGCTGCATCGTGGGGTGAAGTTACTTTAATCGTTAAA
>NW_021639916.1:0-137 GCF_002087225.1 Trypanosoma theileri
CCATTCACAATACACCCAATAATGATGAGGGATCAACCACCACCACCACCACAACCACACTTCCTCCTGAACTCACAAACAACAAGAAGGGTGATGCAGACAGCAGCAGCAGTATCATCAGTTCTGTGTGGGTGCGT
>NW_021639916.1:737-2317 GCF_002087225.1 Trypanosoma theileri
TGCTGCTGCTGTTGATAATGACAGTCCCAGTGGCCGTGGTGTATCCCGTGGGGCTGTGGAGGTGTCGTGCGGGGCCGGCGGTGCGCTGCGTGTACGCCCCGCTGCTGCGAGCGAGTGGCTTACATGCGGTGCGGGCAGCCGTGTGTCTGCATGTGGGAAGTACGCAGACCTCTGCCGCCAGCGTACCGCAAGAACAGCAAGAACAACCACCATTGCTACTACTACTGATGGACAGCTAAAGGCGGTGATGGCTTTTGTAGGTAGTACTAGGGTTGATGTACCTTCGTATAATCCTGCTGATTGGGAAAAAGTAGAAAAGAAGCATTGGGAGTTGCGCAAGAGAGAAAAACTTACGTTTAAAGAGGCAGAAAAACTACTTGAACAAATAAATAAAGAAGAAGAAATGAAGAATCAAGAGGCACTAAAACTGAAACAGGAAAGTGAGGTACTGGAAAATGCCGCAAAAGCACAACAATTACAAGCTGCTGCAGAAGGTCATGTTGCAGAGAATACGTCTCTAGCTGCATCAGAAGCCCAGGCAACAGCACTAACACATAAAGGCGCACAACCATCTCAAGGTGTTAATTCACATCCAAACGTACCACCAGCTGAGTCGGCAAACTCCACTGATAACAGTAATGGCAATCATGGTGATGTTTTGCAGCAGTCTTCTCCAGCAGCTACAAGAACACATCCAACAGTAACGCCAACTACGGGCGCACAACCATCTGAAGGTGTTCATTCCAATTCAAACGTACCACAAACTGAGGCTAAAACAGCCCCAGATAACAGTTCTGTTAATCCTGGTGGTGCTATGCAGCATTCTTCTCCAGGAGAGGAGAGTACTGCACCCAGTGATGTTAATTCCGGTAACCAACCTACTGCAACTCCAAGTGCTGCTGCTATATCAGGCTCAGAAGAAACAAATACCACTATTCCGGCTAATACCGGGAATGCTGTCAGTGAAGAATCAACCGCGACACCTTCTCTTGACTCTAATCTTACCACGCAATCTACTGCAACTGATGATGTAACTGCCGCACCAGCCTCACACGAAACAAATACCACTACACCGCTGAGCCCCGAGAACACTACCACAGAAGCACCAACTACCACTCTATCTCCATCTCTCGTACCAAACGCAGAGATCAGCAGCATCGCTTCCGCAGTGCAGAAGAACAAGGGTAATGCTGACAGCAGTATCATCAGTTCTGTGTGGGTGCGTGTGCCGCTACTGATTGTGGCTGTGTTGGTCTCCGCTACCGTGTACTGAACATTGGGACTCATCTGAGGGCAACTAATAATAATAATGGTTAAACCAACATAATCATAATTACTTATATCCCCCATGGGTGAAAAAACTAATAATCTGTTTATCAGCTTTCTCTTTTAATTGGAGTTTCTTTTCTTTTACTTTTGTGTGTGTTTTTTTGTTTTCTAATAATTCCATTACTTGCTTTTCCCGTTGTGTGTGTGTGCAGAAAACTGGGCTGTTCTGCTCACTGACGGTATACATCTCTTGCTAGTACACACAGATGTGTGTGTGTGTGTGTGTGGAGTAATTTAATATACATAAACTA
>NW_021639916.1:3097-4151 GCF_002087225.1 Trypanosoma theileri
CATTGATTTACTTTGTTTCTGGTTTTTCTATCTGTTTTTTTTTCTTGTCTGTAAGCGATTGAAGTAAGACTACTACAAGAAGTATTGTAATGGTAATGATGCGCTACGTGCTGTGTATCCTCGCTCTCCTGCTCTCATGTGCGTGTGTGCACGTCCTCGCTGAAGAAGTGCCTGCCGCCGATCTTTCCGACCAAGTCCCTGATACGGAGAGTGAGACAAAGATTACTTGTCCTGAAGGTGGTGCTGAAGGTCCTGTACTTCCTGAAGGTACTACTGAATGTCCTCATAAAAAGCCCGAGGTTCCTCCTCCAAAAGTACCTGAAGTACCAAAAGAAGTGGTTCCTGAGAAAAAAGTACCGCTTGTTCCTCCCAAAAAACCTGAAGTTCCTCCTGTTACTGTACCTGAGGCTCCAAAAGAAGTGGTTCCTGAGAAAAAAGTACCTGTTATTGATGATGGCAATTGCCCTGAAGGTACTCCACGTCGTGAAGATAAGAAATGTCCTCAAAAGAAAGAAGTTCTTCTTGAAAAAGTACGTGAAGATGAAGGTCAACGTGGAGATAATGGTGTTTCTGGTCCTCGTGACGGAACTGCTGAAACGGGTGACGCAGGTGTTCATGGTCAAGTGGGTGGGACCGGCTCTTCCGGTTCTTCTGCTGGTGCTTCTGGTAATGATGTTATTCCAGCACCTACTGAACCTACTGGACCTAGGGCAGATCCCACTGAAGCTGATCCTGCGGGTGAAGTGCAAACTGAAGGTGACGGCAACAATACAGGAGGTGAAACTGCTGATATCCAAGGAAATGGAGCACCACAAACTTCTTCTTCTCCCAACAATACAACAACGGGGAGTGCCGGAACTGCTGATACTGAAACTACCCGTACAGAGAACGGAACTCTATCTTCGGACAGTAAATCATCAAATACCCAAGAAGGTGTTGAAGGAAATACACATACAACCACCACAACGACAACACTTCCTCCTGAACTCACAAACAACAAGAAGGGTGATGCAGACAGCAGCAGCAGTATCAGCAGTTCTGTGTGGGTGCGTGT
>NW_021639916.1:5415-6218 GCF_002087225.1 Trypanosoma theileri
TTCATTCCTTCAGGGCTGAATCTTTTTACGATGGCCATAGAGGGTGGGGCAAGTAAGAATATGCTCCAGAGTATCTTTGCATATACTGTGGTTGAACTCTTGTGATGATATTCTCTAATGTGAACATTGAGGGGTTTTGCTTTCAAGAGAAGTGTAGAGCGACAATGAGGACATTGGACCTCTTATTATCTCTCTCTCTGTGTGGTATTTTAAAGTTTTTGTGGTAACTCTAATGAACTGGAACTCTTTCTATGTTTGCATGTGTTTTGTATTTACGTTGGATTTTGCTGGAATAATTCTGATTGGGATTTCCATCTCATGTTACATTCTTCAGATTTGAAAGGATGAATAGTCTCATTAAGGACTGATAATGGTCCTGTTCTTGGTTTTTTTTTTTTTTTTGTTTTTTTTACATGGGCTTATCAGTGGTGTATTGTTCTTTTTGTGTGAAATCTCTTTTTTGTGGTGTGTTCTCTTCCCTTTCTTTCTTTGTGAGTATCTTTATTGACGGTTTGCTTTTACTATGAATTTCTCTTCTTCTGTGGTTCTTTGGATAGTTCATTATACCCCAAGAACAAGAAAGCTAACTCCTGACATGATGTTATCGCGCCGTTTCTTTTATCTTCTGGCTTTGCTGCTAAGTGTGGCAATTGTCTGTGTGGCGGCTGACGTCACTTCTATTGTTGACAAAGCCACTGCTGAGGTGGAAGCTCAGGTTGATGCTTCGCGAGCGGCGGCGGCTAAAGCTGTTGCTGACGCTCAAGCTTCGGCTCTTGCTGCTGCTCGCTCTGCTGCTGACTCTG
>NW_021639916.1:6445-6752 GCF_002087225.1 Trypanosoma theileri
GGTGGTGATGGTGTGACTCAGGTCATCCTTTGTTTTCTCTTTTTCTTTTTGCATGTATCCCTACAGTCTAACTAATCTTTCCACCTGTTGGGATTTCTCTTTTTCTTTTTCGTTTCATAATGTTATTGTGTTTTGTGTGTTTTTACTCTCTGTGTTTATCCTATAATTATAATTATTGCTACTACTCCGTTGTGTGTGTATGTTCTTGGAGGCTCTGTGATTGGTCTTGCATTGTAATGATAATGATTATAATGAACTGCCTTTTGCAGTGGGAAAAAGAAATGATTACAGATGAATTTATATTTGT
>NW_021639916.1:7790-15563 GCF_002087225.1 Trypanosoma theileri
GAGTACGCGGGGAACTGGCAGATAACGATCGGGTCACACAACCATCTCCTTCTGCATCTACTGAAGCTGATGGAACTGGGAGTGGTGGTGTGGGGGGTTTTCCAGGCAAAACAATGAATTTAACTCAACGAACACAACAAATAACTCTGCCATTCACAATACACCCAATAATGATGAGGAATCAACAACAACAACAATTCCTCCTGAATCTGAAAACAACAAGAAGGGTGATGCAGACAGCAGCAGCAGTATCAACAGTTCTGTGTGGGTGCGTGTACCACTACTGATTGTGGCTATGTTGTTCTCCACTACTGTGTACTGAACGGTGGGGCTCATCTGAGGTCAAATAATAATAATAGTAATGGTTATACTAATATAATCATATTTGCGTATATCCCTCATGGGTGAAATAAATTAATAATCTGTTTATCAACTTTCTCTTTTATTTCGAATTTCTTTTTTTTTTACTTTTATGTGTGTGTGTGTTGTTTTTCTAATAATTCCATTACTTGCTTTTCCCGTTGTGTGTGTGCAGAAAACTGGGCTGTTGTGCTCACTGACGGTATACATCTCTTGCTAGTACACACAGATGTGTGTGGAGTAATTTAATATATGAACTAGAGCCATGGGGTATTGTGTGTTTTATTGGACACTCTCTGTGTGTGCCTGGGCTTGTACTGTGATGATAATGATGAACTGTTTTTTTGCAGTGAAAAGAAAAGAAATGATAATATTAACAGATGAATTTATATTTATAATTGCTTATATACACACATATAGATTTATACCCATAGTTGGTGTATATTTCTGTGTTTACTGGATAAATTGAGCTAATGGTTAATATATGTTTCTTTGTTTGCTTGTGGTTCGCTGGGTCATTGTGTGCTTTTGCCCTGCACGGTTTTTGGTAATCAGTTTTATAAGAGCAAAGGAACAAATAGTAGTTAATACAATTTGTATTCTTATGTACTTGAACAAATCAGCATACTCAGTGTTCTGTGAGTTATTTTTGTGCGGTTGGTCCTCTTCTTAATTTGTGTTTTTTTTTTTTCGCTTTCTTTGCTTGGGCACTGTGTGCTTTCTCCTGCATTGTTGTGTGTTGGAGTGTTTTGTGTGGAGAGAAAAAATGATAAAGAATTCATAAGTATATTTGTAATTGTGCTTGGTCCTACAGGAAGAGGCAGTTTGATTTTATTGTTGTGCCTGCTTCTGATGGTTGTATTCTTTAATTATTTTTTTGCGGGGTGTGGGGTGTGTGGTAATTGGGATTATCTGTTTGTTTTTGGGAATTGTATGCGTTGTTCCTTTTATTTGGGCATTATCTGAGTTATGATCGCATCTTTTTTGTGTGTGTGTGCTTCTGCTTTAATTGTTGAGTGTTGTTTGATTTGGTGTGTTTTTTTATTTTCTTGTTCTCATCGATTCACTTTGTTTCTGTTTTTCATTTTCTGTAAGCGATTGAAGTAAGACTACTACAAGAAGTATTGTAGTGGTAATGATGCGCTACGTGCTGTGTATCCTCGCTCTCCTGCTCTCATGTGCGTGTGTGCACGTCCTCGCTGAAGAAGTGCCTGCCGCCGATCTTTCCGACCAAGTCCCTGATACGGAGAGTGAGACAAAGATTCTTCTTCAGGCTGATCTTCAGACGCCTGGTGCTAGTGGTCCTGGTGAGAGTCCTCATATAGAGAAAGAATTGTTGAAAGATACTGAGGAAGGTAAACACTGTGATGCAACACTTGGTGAAGAAGCAAAGAAGAAACTCTGCCAAACACCAGCCGCGGCGGTGACACCTACAGTAGTTCAAAGTGTACAGGAAGAACAAACTAACAGCCGTACACATCTGCCAACCAATCCAGAACAACAGGGAGGTGTTCATGGTAGCCCTGATGTTTCCACGGCAGAACAGATCAGAGAAGAAACTGGAGAAAGGAAAGAAAATGAACAAGATGGAAGGCAGCAAGGTGACGAAGAGAACCAAAAACAACCTCCCATTGAACAAGAAAAAGTTACCAATGATAGAAGAGACGAATCCAGTGGCGCGGTTAAAGAAACATCAGCCGAAGATGCAAGGAACGCTAACGCAGAGAATGATAATGCTGGTGCAAACGATGCTCAGAGCAGCAATACACAACCTCAAGATGTTCCAATCACACAACCTTCTTCTTCTTCTGTAACCCAATCCACCAATTCGGACGCAGAGAATGCCAGTGAAACTGATGCTGACACTGCAAACGCTGTGAATGGCACTAAACCTGCTGAGGGTGGGTCACCAAGTAACCAAGAAGGTGATGTGGGAAATACAGACACTAACACCACCACAACAACAACAACACTTCCTCCTGAACTCACAAACAACAAGAAGGGTGATGCAGACAGCAGCAGCAGTATCAGCAGTTCTGTGTGGGTGCGTGTGCCACTACTGATTGTGGTTACACTGGCCTGCATTCTTGTGTGCTGATTGTGGTGGTGTGACTAAAGTCATCCTTTGTTTTCTTTTTTTTTGCGTACATCTCTACAGTCTAACTAATTTTTTACCTGTTAGGATTTTCTTCTGCTTTGTTTCTTAATGTTAATGTGTTTTGTGTGTGTTTTTGCTCTCTCTATGTTTATCCTGTAATTATTATTGCTACTCCATTGTGTGTGTGTGTGTTCTTGGAGACTCTCTCGTTGTGCGTGCGTGTGGGCTTGCACTGTGATGATGATGATGAACTGCTTTTTGCAGTGAGAACGAAATGAAATAATAATAACAGATGAATTTATATTTATAATTGCGTATATATACACACATATATAGACTTACACCCATAGTTGTTGTATATTTCTGTGTTTATTGGGTAAATTGGGCTAATGGTTAATATCTTTTTCTTTGCTTGATGATTGTGCTGGGTGGTTCAGTCTTTTTTGAGATATTTGTGAGTGTGGGCCTTTTTTTTGTTTTTCCTCTTAATGAGGTTATTGCGCTGTATTGCATTCTTTAACTGGTGTGTAGTTCCTTTGTGATATGAGTTTCCATAGTGGTAATTGAGTTGTGTGTCCTAACGTGTTTGATACTTCATTTTATTTTCTTTTTTTTTTGCTTCTTTGATTGTTTTTCTTTCTAGATCAGTGTTTTTACGTGAAACAAACCCTTGTCTCTCTCACGATGATGATGCGCCGTGTGATGTGTGTGTTGGCCGTTGTGCTGTGCTGTGCCTGCGGGTATACCATGACGGCTGCTGCTGCTGTTGATAATGACAGTCCCAGTGGCCGTGGTGTATCCCGTGGGGCTGTGGAGGTGTCGTGCGGGGCCGGCGGTGCGCTGCGTGTACGCCCCGCTGCTGAGAGCGAGTGGCTTACATGCGGTGCGGGCAGCCGTGTGTCTGCATGTGGGAAGTACGCAGACCTCTGCAGCCAGCGTACCACAAGAGCAGCAAGAACAAAAACAACCACTACTACTAGTACTGTTAATGCTGGACAACCAAAGGCGGTGATGGCTATTTGGGGTATGGGTAGTTGGGGGAATGTAAATCTTTCGGTTCCTACGTCACCGAAGCAAGAACCTGCGAGAGTGAACACCCATTCCGGTACTGATAACTCCGCCCTTAACTTGCCGCTGGTTACTGAGGAAAGAAAAGGTTCTCTCGTTTCCAATGAAGTAGAGTCTCACTCCGTTACTGGGGATGTAACTGTTTCTCCATCGCAAGTTCAAGTTCAAGAACAACAGAAAGTAGTTAGGCAAACTGAAGATGGACAATCTTTGCAAGTTTCCCAACCAAAAGAACAATCATCATCACTATTAGGTGGTGGTGCTAAAGCAACGTCTGTCACAGAGGATGATAGTGTACAGCATCCTGAGGTTACAACTGAAGGCTCACACGAAGCAGAGGCTGGTGCCACGGAAGGACACACAAATGCAAATCCTACTCTAACTACATCCCCATCTGGAGAGCAAGCATCAAACCCGAGTCCACCACAAGATCAGTCTGCAGAAAGTACAACTAGCAGTAAAGCTAATGATGATACATCACTCAACTCTTCACTACCAACTGAAACCACCTCCACTACTCCGGCTAGCCCCGAGAACACTACCACAGAAGCACCAACCACCACTCCATCTCCTGTTCCTGTACCCAACGCAGAGATCAGCAGTAACATCACTTCCACTGTACTGAATAACAAGACTAATGTTGACAGCAGTGTCAATCCTGTGTGGATGCACACTGCAGCACCGCTACTGATTATGGCTGTGTGGTTCTCCGCTACCGTGTGCTGAACGGTGTGACTCACTTGAGGAAAAATAATATTAATGGTAATACTAACATAATCATTATTGCGTACATCCCCCATGGGTGAATGAAATTAATAATCTGTTTACCAGCTTTCTCTTTTAATTCGAATTCCTTTTCTTTTACTTTTATGTGTGTGTGTGTTGTTTTTCTAATAATTTCATTACTTGCTTTTTCCCGTTGTGTGTTTGCAGACAACTGGGCTGTTCTGTTCACTGACGGTATACATCTCTTGCTAGTACACACAGATATGTGTGTGCAGTAATTTAATACATAAACTAGAGCCATGGGGTATTGTATGTTTTATTGGACACTCACTCTGTGTGTGCTTGGGCTTGCACTGTGATAATGATGATGAACTGATTTTTGTTGTGAAATGAAAGAAATAATAATAACAGATGAATTTATAGTTATAATTGCGTATACATAAACACATATAGACTTACACCCATAGTTGGTGTATTTCTATGTGTTTACTGGATAAATTGGGCTAATTAATAATATTTTTTTATTTGCTTTAGTGTGCGTGGGTTATTCTGTGCTTTTGCCCTGCACGGTTTTTGGTATTCTGTTTTATGCAGAAAAAAGAAAATGATAGTAGTTAATACAATTTTTATTCTTATGTGCTTGAACACACCAGCATACTCAGTGGTCTGTGAGTTATTTTTGTGTGATTCGTTGTGCTCTTCTTAATTTGTTTTTTTTTTTTTTTGTTTTCTTTGCTTGGGCGCTGTGTACTTTCTCCTGCATTGTTTTGTATCGGATTGTTTTGTGCGGGGAGAAAATGATAAAGAATACATATATAAATATTTGTAATTGTGCTTGGTTTGACCAGAAGAGACATTTTGATGTACTTCTGCGCTGTCTTCTTTTAATGGTCGTTCTCTTAATTTTTGTGGGGGTAGGTGTGGGGGTGTGTGGTAATTGGGATTATCTTTTTGTTATTGGGTATTTTATGCGTTGTTCCTTTTATTTGGGCATTATATGAGTTATGATTGCACCTTTCTGTTATGTGCGTGTTTCTGCTGTAATTGTTTGTGTTCTTATTTTCTTGTTTCCATTGATTCACTTTGTTTCTGGTTTTTCTATCTGTTTTGTTTTTTGTCTGTAAGTGATTGAAGTAAGACTACTACAAGAAGTTTTGCAATGGTAATGATGCGCTACGTGCTGTGTATCCTCGCTCTCCTGCTCTCATGTGCGTGTGTGCACGTCCTCGCTGAAGAAGTGCCTGCCGCCGATCTTTCCGACCAAGTCCCTGATACGGAGAGTGAGACAAAGATTCTTCAGACTGTTGATGAAAATAGAGTAGATACGGGTGCAAAAGGAGATACAGAGTCACAAGGAGACCGGACGCTGGACAACAGCATGTTGACACCGCAAACATCTCATCCCTTTGTTCAGACTGAGTCAAGAGAAGGAAGTCTTCAACGTAACCCTGGTGCCCCTGGTGGTGGTGGTGATGGTGGTGCACACGCTGGAAATGAAGAACAGAGTATATCTGATGCTGGACAAAGTCCTCAAGGTCCCAAACCTGTATCTGGTATCCCTGCTGTTGATGTTGGTCCTGCAACTCCATCTACTCTATCTGGTGAGGTGAGTAATAATGTTGAGGCTGGAGGTGCAGGTCAACCAGGAAACAACGGCGGCAGTGCAGCAGCTGGAAGTGATGCACAAACGACACCGTCTCCCAATACTTCAGCCACAGGGAGTGACGGTGAAACTGGTGCTGGGAGTGATGCTACAACGGTTGAGAATGGCAGTAAACCTGCAGAGAGTGAATCACCAAGTACCCAAGAAGCTGATGTGGGTAATGCAGACACCACCACTACTACCTCAACCACCACCACCACCACCACCACCACCACTACGACCACAACAACAACACTTCCTCCTGAACCCATAAACAACAAGAAGGGTGATGCAGACAGCAGCAGCAGTATCAGCAGTTCTGTGTGGGTGCGTGTACCACTACTGATTGTGGTTACACTGGCCTGTATTCTTGTGTGCTGATTGTGATGGTGGTGGTGGTGTGGTGTGACTGAGGTCATCCTTTGTTTTCTTTTCTTTTTTGTATGCATCCCTACAGTCTAACTAATCTTTCACCTGTTGGGATTATCTTTTTTTTGTTTCTTAATGTTAATGTGTTTTGTCTGCGTTTTTGCTCTCTATGTGTTTATCCTATAATTATTATTATTGCTACTACTCCATTGTGTGTGTGTACGTTCTTGGAGACTCTCTCTGTGTGCCTCTGGGCTTGCACTGTAATGATGATGAACTGCTTTTTGCAGTGGGAAGAAAAGAAATAATAATAACAGATGAATTTATATTTATAATTGCGTATACACATATATAGACTTACACCCATAGTTGTTGTACATTTCTGTGTTTACTGTGTAAGTTGGGCTAATGTTTAATATCTTTTTTGTTTGCTTTTGGTTTGTTGGGATATTCTGTGCTTTGCCCTGCGGGAGTCTATGATGATATGGATCTCCTTTTGTTTCTACTTTTACTGAGTTTAATTTTCTGTTTTGCTTTGTTTCTGTTTTGTTGTTTTACACGGTTGAGGTTCTTTGTGCTTCACTACTTGTACACGCTTGTGTTTTTTTGTATTATAAGCTTTTGTTAATCTCTCATATTTTTGTTTCTTTGTAGTTGAGTGTTTTTAAGCAGAACCCACTACCACTATTATGTCTATGAAGAAGATGATGGGCCACGTGCTGTGCTTACTGGCTCTCATACTGTACTGTGTTTGTGGATGCGTGATGGCTAGTTATGATAATATGCAGCCTCCATTTCTTGGTGGTCCTGGTGGGATTCTTCAGCCTGTTGTGCCTGGTGGTATTCATCGTAATCCTGGTATTCCTGGAGCTGTTAATCCTCCTCATCCTCCTCTTCCTGGTGGTTCTCATGGTGCTGGTAGATCTCCTCTTCAGTCTCCTGTTGGTCCTCTTGCCGCACAACATGGGCCTCACTCGACCTTTGCTGCTCATCGAGATCCTTGTGCTAATCCTGGTGTGTCTTGTCCTGGTGGTGTTCCTGGTATGGTTGGTCCTGTTCCTGGTGCTAAAGGTTTCCCAAAGACAATTCCCCCTCAGTTACTTCCTCAGCATAAACCTGGTCCTGCTGGTGCTGTCGGTTCTCATGATGCTTATGGTATGCCTCTTTCACCTCACCTTAATGGTGGTAATATTCTGCCAGGAGTTGTTGTTGGTCAACGTGTTGTGCCTCCTGTGACTAATAAACATGAGAAACATCCTGACGAATCTAAGGGTATTACTAAAGGTGATAATGGCAATGTTGTTACTGAGAAGGAAGAGGACAAGATGGCAAAAGTGGTGGAAGGAGAATTGGGCGACAGTTCACAAGGTCATGGTCGTGGGAATAAACGTCAACCAGAAACTGTCCTATCTCTTGTTTCTCCTGTAAAAGATCACAGTGGCGATAAAACGGATGTGGTGTCTGAACAAGCAAAGAATACGCAGAATCAGACGCTACCCAGTGAGTCAGT
>NW_021639916.1:16703-19358 GCF_002087225.1 Trypanosoma theileri
TTTTTTTTTTTGTTTTTGGTCTTCTTTGTTTTTATTTTTGAAGGTGGTTTGTCAAAATCAATTAAAACTTTTTCTTTTCTCTGCAATAATGATGTTGTATCGTACTTTGTTTTCCATGGCTTTGCTGCTGAGCATTGCATGTGTGGGGGTGGCGATTGGAGAGACTCCTGGTCCTGTGGGAGATACTCAACATCCTTCGGGGAAAAATGGTGAAACCGGCCCTCAAGGTCCTTCTGGTCCTACTGGACCTTTAGGTGATAGAGGGAGTACTGGTGAGTCTTTGAAAGATTCTGCTTCTTCTACTTGTCCTCCAGCTACTAATAGTGAATCTACTGAGGTTGCTAGCCGTACCTGTGATTCTCGTACTATTACTACTACTACTGTCCCTTCTGGTGGTGGTGATGATAGTAGTAGTAGTAGTGGTGGTGGAGGTCAGGGCGCAGGGCAGCAGGTACAAGGTACATTGGTTGGCCGTACAGATGAGAACAGGGCTGGCAACGGTACTGACGAAGATCTCGTTGACCCAGGGCAGAAGGATAAATTACAAACAGGCAGTGATGAACAAAGTAAACAATTGAAGGAAGCTGGTAAAGCAGCAGAGAGCCCTTCCGTTAGCGACAGAAGAGACGCTGAGAATACTGATTCCCAAACTGATGCAAGGGGTACTACACAATCAACAGGGAACCCAACTGACGGTTCGCATTCAGAAGAACCCTCTGCTCCCACCCAGCAAACGAATACAAGTGACACTTCTTCTGGCAGTTCATCTGCGGAGAATGCTGTGAGTTCAGATGCTGCAACGGATGTGAGTAACGCTGCCACTTCATCTGAAGAGAGTAAATCAACAAATAACACAGCTACAACCACCACCACCACCACAACAACAACAACAACAACACTTCCTCCTGAACTCACAAACAACAAGAAGGGTGATGCAGACAGCAGCAGCAGTATCAGCAGTTCTGTGTGGGTGCGTGTACCACTACTGATTGTGGTTACACTATCCTGTATTCTTGTGTGCTGATTGAGTGATGATGGTGTGGTGTGGTGGTGTGACTCAGGTCATCCTTTGTTTTCTTTTCTTTTTGCATGTATCCCTACAGTCTAACTAATCTTCCACCTGTTTGGATTTCTCTTCTTTTTTTGTTTCTTAATGTTATTGTGTTTTGTGTGTGTTTTTGCTCTCTCTGTGTTTATCCTATAATTATTATTATTGCTACTATTCCATTGTGTGTGTGTGTTCTTGGAGACTTTCTCTTTGTGTGTGTCTGGGCTTGCACTGTGATAATGATAATAATGAACTGCTTTTTGGAGTGAGAGGGAAAAAGAAAAAATATACATGTAAAATTGCTTATGAATTTCAACATAATCATGGTTCTGTGGTTTCTGCCCTTTATCATGCCACTGCTAATGTTCTTAATTTCTTTTTCTTTTGTTTTGCTTGAAATTCTTTGTGATGCCCTTTTATGGGCTTCTCTGTTATTTTTGCTGGTTGCGTTTGTGTTTTTTGACTCTTTTACTTTTTGTTGTTTTTGCTCGTCTAATTATTACTATTATATTATATTTGCTTTTTTTTCTGTTCTTTTTTTTCTTTCTTCAACCAAGTGAAGAAAAACAAATAAAATTAAATCTTGGAGTGATGTTGTTGTGTCGTGTGTTATTTTTTCTGATGTTGCTGCTGAGTGTTGCCTCAGTATGCGCCACTGAGAACACGATATCCACTAATGATAATGGTAATCGTGCTGATTGCCCTGAGGGTAGTGGCGGTACTAATCGTTGCTCTTCTGCTGCTTCTGCTGCTGCTGCTGCTAGTGCTGCCGCTTCTTGTACTGATGGTGGATCTACTAAATCTACTGGTGATACTTGTACTCGTGCACCTCAAGGTCTACCTACTGGATCTGGTGGTAGTGGTGATGCGGGTCCATCTACACAACCAAACACTGTTCCAACAGGAAAAGAACATGAAGGTCCTTCTGCTGGTGATCCCGCTCCTCCTCTTACTGCACCAAGTGTAAGAACTGATGGAGAAGGTCCCGCTGGTGATCAAGTTGAAAACAAAACACCGGAGCTTCGAGATGGAACACCACCAGATAGTGATCCTACTGCAGGTGAAGGTACAAATGAAATCAGCAGCAACAGTGAAGGAAGTGGAAGTGCACCATCACAGGCTCCACCTTCCTCCACCACTTCAGAAACAGCGAGTAACGGTGGTTCTAATGCTGCTACGACTGAGACTGATACAACATCTGCAGAGAGTGAATCAACAAGGAACCAAAATGATGGAGGAAATACAGATACCACCACCACCACAACAACAACAACACTTCCTCCTGAACTCTCAAACAACAAGAAGGGTGATGCAGACAGCAGCAGCAGTATCAGCAGTTCTGTGTGGGTGCGTGTACCACTACTGATTGTGGTTACACTGGCCTGTATTCTTGTATGCTGATTGTGATTGTAATGGTGGTGGTGGTGTGACTCAGGTCATCCTTTTTTTCTTTCTTTCTTTTTTTTGCATACATCCCTACAGTCTAACTAATCTTTCACCTGTTGGGAAATTTCTTCTTTTTTTGTTTCTTAATGTTAATATGTTAATGTGTGTTTTTGCTCTCTCTATGTTTATCCTATAATAATTATTATTATTGCTACTCCATT
>NW_021639916.1:21739-22026 GCF_002087225.1 Trypanosoma theileri
CTGATTGGGATTTGTACCTCATGTCACATTCTTCAGATTTGAGAGGATGAATAGTCTCATTAAGGACTGATAATGGTCCTGTTCTTGGTTTTGTTTTTTACGTGGGCTTGGTCTGGTGGTGTATTGTTCTTTTTTGTGGTGTGTTCTCTTCCCTTCCCTTCCCTTTCTTTGTGAGTATCTTTATTGACGGTGTGTTTTTACTATGAATTTCTCTTCTTCTGTGGTTCTTTGGATAGTTCATTATACCCCAAGAACAAGAAGGCTAACTCCTGACATGATGTTGTCGC
>NW_021639916.1:22061-22975 GCF_002087225.1 Trypanosoma theileri
AATGCAGCCAGCGTCAGTTCTGTGTGGATGAGTGCGTCTCTACTGATTGTGGTTACAGTGGCCAATGTTCTTGTGTGCTGATTGTAATGGTAGTGTGATGGTGTGACTCAGGTCATCCTTTGTTTTCTTTTCCTTTTTTGCATGCATCCCTACAGTCTAACTAATCTTCCACCTGTTGGGATTATCTTTTTCTGTTTCGTTTCTTAATGTTATTGTGTTTTGTGTGTTTTTTACTCTCTGTGTTTATCCTATAATTATTATTATTGCTGCTACTNCGATGCCGAATTGGAAAAGTGGAAAGAGTTTCAACCGAAAGGGGAGGAGTATGCACTTATTCTGGAAAGTGAAATAAAGAGATTATCTACGCTTGCTGAAGCCGAATTAAAAGCAAAATATAATGATGCAGTCAAGCGCTGGGAGGCTGCCAAACATGATGTGGTAATTGCTGAGATGAAAGAAGATGAGAAATGGGATGTGACGCTGCATAAGCGGTGGCTTAGCAAGGAATGGAGGCTTGCTCAGGCGGAATATGACAAGGTACATATTGATTTGATTGGAAAGATGGAGCGAGAATATGCTGCNGATTATCTTTTTCTGTTTCGTTTCTTAATGTTATTGTGTTTTGTGTGTTTTTTACTCTCTGTGTTTATCCTATAATTATTATTATTGCTGCTACTCCATTGTATGTGTGTACGTGGAGACTCTGTGATTGGTCTTGCATTGTGATGATGATGATAATGATGAACTGCCTTTTGCAGTGGGAAAAAGAAATGATTACAGATGAATTTATATTTGTAATTGCTGATATACACACATAGTCTTACACCCATAATGGATGTATTTATGTATTTACTGTGAAAGTTGGTATCAATTGTTAATATCTGTTTGTTTTCTTGTGTTTTTTACACAGTTGG
>NW_021639916.1:23081-23489 GCF_002087225.1 Trypanosoma theileri
GTTCTGTTCTTTTTAATTGAACTCTATCTGAGAGATGGTTGTCGTGGCTTTCTATCATGTGTGCTTCTGTCATTTATTTTTCTGTTGGTTGACTTGGTTGTTTGTTTATTTTGTTCTTTCCGTTGATTCTCTTTGTTTCTGTTTGTTTTTTCCTCTCCGCTTCTTTTTCTTTTTCTTCTTCTTTGTGCAGGGCAGTGATACCAGAAAACAACAGCAACAACTCTCATGATGGCCATGCGCTACTTGCTGAGTGTTTGCTGTTGGGGGTGCTGCGGGTGATACTAGGGGTGACGCTAACATTTGGTCCTTGGAGGAAACACAATGTAAGTCGGCTGATGAGGAGAAAAAAGAGGGAACTTTACAAAAACAAAAACCCCACGGCGGAGTTGCCTCCAGAAAGTGGGCAAG
>NW_021639916.1:23994-28888 GCF_002087225.1 Trypanosoma theileri
TGGTTACACTGGCCTGTATTCTTGTGTGCTGATTGTAGTGATGGTGGTGTGGTGTGACTCAGGTCATCCTTTGTTTTCTTTTCTTCTTTTTTTGATCCCTACAGTCTAACTATTCTTCCACCTGTTGGGATTATCTTTTCTTTTTTTTTGTTTCTTAATGTTAATGTGTTTTGTGTGTTTTTTACTCTCTCTATGTGTTTATCCTATAATTATTATTATTGCTACTCCATTGTGTGTGTGTACTTGGGCTTGCACTGTGGTGATAATTATAATGAACTGCTTTTTGAAATTTGGAAAGAAAGAAATAATAATAACAGATGAATTTTTATATTTATAATTGCGTATATACGCACATATAGACTTGCACCCATAGTTGGTGTATATTTCTATGTGTTTACTGGATAAATTGGGCTAATGTTTAATATCTGTTTTGTTTGCTTGCTTGCTTGTGGTTTGTTGTGTGCATTGTCCTGCATTGTTATGATGATCTACTTTGAATAGTGAAAAAAAAACAGTAATTGTTAGACATAATTTCAGTATTGCTTATAAGCACCAGCATACCCAGTTTTCTGTGTAAATTGTGTGTATGTTGGGCATTGCGTTGTGCTTTTATTTTTTTTCTTCATTACTTCTTGTTTTGTTCGGGGTTTTTTAGTGGTGCCTCTTTATTGGATGCCTTATTGTTTATATTGGTAGTGTTGTATTGTGTGACTGTTGTTTTTGTTGTGTTCTGTTTTACCATATGTTTTTGTTTCTATCGTATGGGATCTTTTTTTTTACTTTTTCTCTTGGTTCTCTTTTTCTTTAACAAAGTGAAGTAAAACAACCAAGAATTACTATTGCCATGATGATGCGACCCGTTGTGTGTTTGCTGGTTTTTATGCTGAGTGCTATCTTTGTATGTGCGGAAGGTGACGCGAAATCATGTCCGCCAGCAGATGGAGATGGTGCTGGTGCTTCGGGGTGTACTTCTGATACTCGTCGTACTCATGAAACCACTACTACTGCTGGTACTGGAAGTAGTAGTAGTAGTGGTGGAATCTTTATATCTCTCCATGGTGAAGAAGATCACTACCGTGTGTCACCCTCTACTAAAGGCTCTAACTCTCATACCCCACGTGATCCTTCTTCTGCGACACTAGGTCAGGGTGGACTCCAAGGACAAGATCACGCGGATCGAACTGAGGTTCATGAAGATGGTAGTGCTGTTTCTTCAGATATCGAACACCGAGAAGGTCCAGTTCCAGACAGCATATCTTCATCATTAAGTGGTGCAGGACAACCGGGTACACAAGAAAGAGTACAAGGAACACATCCAACAGTAACAACTACGGAAGCACATTCACCTCAACTTGTTGATTCCAAACACACCGAAACACAAAGTGAATCTGAAACAGCCCCAGATAACAGTACTGTTAATCACAGTGGTGATGCTTCGCAGAATCCTTCACAAGCGACAGAGAATACTGCAGCAACGAATACAACTGCCACAACAGGCTCGGAAGAAACCAATTCCACTACTTTGTCAAGCACCGAGAACACTACCACAGAAGCACCAACCACAACTCCATCTCCTTCACCTGTACCCAACGCAGAGATCAGCACTATTGCCTCCACTCAGCAGAAGAATAAGGGTAATGCTGACAGCAGCAGAATCAGTTCTGTATGGGTACGTGTGCCACTACTGATTGTGGTTACACTGGCCAATGTTCTTGTGTGCTAATTGTGATTGTGGTGTGGTGTGACTCAGGTCATCCTTTGTTTTCTTTTCTCTTTTTTGCATGCATCCCTACAGTCTAACTAATCTTCCACCTGTTGGGATTATCTTCTTCTTTTTTTGTTTCTTAATGTTAATGTGTTTTGTGCGTTTTTGCTCTCTCTATGTTTATCCTATAATTATTATTGCTACTCCATTGTGTGTGTGTGTGTGTGTGTTCTTGGAGACTCTCACTCAGTGTGCCTGGGTTTGCACTGTGACAATGATAATGAACTGCTTTTTTGCAGTGGGAAAAAGAAAAGGAAATAATAATAAGAGATGAATTTATATTTATAATTGCGTATATACACATATAGACTTACACCCATAGTTGGTGTATTTCTGTGTTTACTGTGTAAAGTGGGATAATGATTAATATTTGTTTGTTTTTTGTGCTTATGGTTTGCTGAGTCGTTGTGCGTTGTGCCCTGTATCGTATGATGATTGGCGTTTTTTTTTTTTTTTGGATTCTTACTGAGTTTACTTTGGTGATATGTTTTCTGTAACTGGTTTGGTTTTTTATTTTTACATTATTGTGTTTTTTTTTTTGTGTTACTGTGTTTGATTACGTTTTTTTTTCTCATATTGTTTTTCATTTATCTAGTCCACTGCTTTTAAACGAAACCCACTATCACTATTTTGACTATGAGGGAAATGATGCACCGCGTGCCGTGTTTACTGGTTCTCATGCTTTGCTGCGCCTATGGGTGTGTGTCGACTACTCCAGCTGCCACTCAACCTGTACACCAACGATCTGGTCAACAATTCCGTGAGCAATCCGATCTTTATCCAGGTGTGCGTGGTATGAATTCTGCTGGTGACTCCGGTATTGCTGGTGTTGCTACTAATCCACCTAAGGAAAAGAATAAGAACACTCCTAACGTGAGTGTTTCTGTCCCTGGTTTAAATGAAGCGGCCACTACTACTACTGGTGTTCCTTTTCCTGGGTGTACTCTACCTGAGTCGGGTAACGTCGTTAATGGAAGAATCACTGGTAAGGACGGTGTTACTTGTGTTCCTGCTGTTCCTGGCTCTGTTCCTCCTCTTCCCAGTGGCCCGTCTCCAAAGCCTGAAGACGTCGAACGTAATCTAAGTCGTACCGACAAGAAAGTCCCCCATTCTAATGGTGAACCACTTCAATCAGAGTTTCATTCGCCCAAAGGTACTGGACTTAAACCTGATGTTCCACCCAATGCTTCTAAATTTCCTCACGGTTCTAAATTTCCCGGTGTTTCTGGTGCTGTTCCTATTGTTCATAATAAACCTGATATTCCTGAATATCCTGGTGTGCCTGAAGCTGCTCTTCATGTTGGTAATGGCAGCAGTGAAGCGGGTCGTGTTCGTTTTTCTCGTCCTGTTACTCATGCCACGGATGCTCAATCCCACAGTAATACAGATTCCTCAGATACTGCAAGCACTCAAACTGAAGAGAACAATAATCAAGCAGAGACTGCTGCAGCACCTTCAACTAATGAGGTGAGTGGTACTTCTGCACAGAGTGCACCAACAAGGAACACTCCCAATACACCCACTAAGGTGACTCCACCCGCAATACCAACAATACTGCAACCTCCTATGCCTCCAAAAAGCGAGACCAAACCACCCAAGAAGCGTAAGGCAGACAGCAGCAGCATCAGTTCTGTGTGGGTACGTGTGCCACTACTGATTGTGGCTGTGTTGGTCTCCGTTACCGTGTACTGAACGGTGGGACTCATCAGAGGAGAAAGAAAAATAATGTTACACTAACATAATCATATTTGCGTACATCCCCCATGGGGTGAATAAAATTAATAATCTGTTTACCAGCTTTCTCTCTTAATTCGAATTTCTTTTCTTTTACTTTTGTGTGATTTTTTTTTCTAATAATTCCATTACTTGCTTTTCCCGTTGTGTGTGTTTGCAGAAAACTGGGCTGTTCTGCTCACTGACGGTATACATCTCTTGCTAGTACACACAGATGTGTGTGTGCAGTAATTTAATACGTAATCTAGAGCCATGGGGTATTGTGTGTGTGTTTGGCTCTCTTTCTTATTTGGTTATTGTGGGGTCTTTTCTTTTCTTTTCTATTAATGGGTACATATTATCACTACAAGTGGGCTATTCCATTTTCTTGCTTTACTGTGCAGTTGCTGCTTCTCTCTCTATTCCACTGTGAGTATTTGTTGTATTGGTGTATGTTTGTTTGTTTCTATCTCAATTATTTCCTTCTGTTCCTCTTTCTTCCTTGTATTAGTCTATTGAAGTAAACCACAACGATGACAAAGGCTGTAATGGTGAGGTGCTACCTGTTCTGTTTATTAACTCTTGCACTGTGTTGTGCTTGTGGGTTAGTATAGGCTGATGATCCTAAGACTTCTGATGTCCAGTAAATGTGTTAATTATGTTGTATTTCCTCCTTTTTTTGTTAAGATTGATTCTTGCGATGAGGCCCGTAATGCTACTAAGGCTGTTGAAGCTACAGAAAGTTCATCAGGTAAACCGGGTCCCGATAGTCCTGGTGATTATACTGGGAGAGAAGTTAACCAAGTCACTACGAATTCGCATCAAGAGGAACAAGTACCCCAAAGAGATCACGAAGAGAATACCGTTAATTCTGAAACTGATATAAGAAGAGGAAGTCCGAATGTTGAGCAAACCCTAAAAGGAGACGGTACCCCATCAAGTACTCCGGTAAACAACAACTCTGTTAATACCCTTCAATCTGTAGAAGGACGGATTACAAAACCAACAGAAGTGCATCCCCTTCCAGCTTCTACTGTTCCTAATGGACAACAGTCAGGTGAGGCCACTTCTGTATCAACACAAGTAAATAGAGAGAACCCAATAGTCTCAGAATCTGCACCTAATGGTGGCAAGCATAGGAGTCCACATGAGAACACATCACCGCTGCAAGAACAAGAAGTAGGAAGTGCAACCACTCGGGGTTCACAAGTGGCACCCAACACTGATGAGTCATACGGGACAGGGAACAAACAGTCAACAACGACCTCTGACACTATCACTGCACCCAATAGTGAGGAATCAACTTCAACCACCACCACAACAACAACAACAACACTTCCTCCTGAACTCACAAACAACAAGAAGGGTGATGCAGACAGCAGCAGCAGTATCAGCAGTTCTGTGTGGGTGCGTGTA
>NW_021639916.1:31860-36893 GCF_002087225.1 Trypanosoma theileri
ACCTGCGGGTATACCATGGCGGCTGCTGCTGTTGTTGATAATGACAGTCCCAGTGGCCGTGGTGTATCCCGTGGGGCTGTGGAGGTGTCGTGCGGGGCCGGCGGTGCGCTGCGTGTACGCCCCGCTGCTGAGAGCGAGTGGCTTACATGCGGTGCGGGCAGCCGTGTGCCTGCATGTGTGAAGTACGCAGACCTCTGCCGCCAGCGTACCGCAAGAACAACAAGAACAGCAACAACTACTACTGCTACTACTGTTAATGCTGGACGGCCAAAGGCGGTGATGGCTTTTTTTGGCAACAGAAATCATTCAGATGGCGGTTACATTTTTAATTGGAACGAGGGTCCAGAAGAAAAACCACCAGCTACCCCAGTTGACCTTCTTGGCAACAAACGTGCAGCGAGTTTTCCTTTAAGCGATACAGATGGACTACATAAGACTAATGAAGACAAAAGCGCTTCTGGGGTAGAGGCAACAGCAAACATGGATCGGCTGGAGAAGGTCGTACCGGCTGCAACCCCTAAACCTGTTGAGAATGTTGATTCTAATGTGGTAGAACAGGAGAGGGAACATGGCTCAGCGCATGAAAATTTGCATTCTTCAGGAAAACAGTTAACTCAGCCGGTAAATACTGATGAGGGAAACCAAAGGGATGAACCAAATGCCAAAGATAGTACGGGAAATAGTAATGAAGCTCATCTCTCTACCAACACAGTTGATACAACGAGTGGTTCTGTTACCCAACCCACTGCGGGTGTAAGTACAACTGATAACAATAACTCAGCGAACATGGACTCAAACAATGCCAACACATCCAGTAATGAGGAATCAACCACTGCTACCATTACCACCACCACCATAACAACAACAACACTTCCTCCTGTTCCTGTACCCAACGCAGATATCAACAACGTCGCTTCCACTATGAAGAACAGACCCAATGTTGACAGCAGTGTCAATCCTGTGTGGATGCGCACTGCAGCACCCCTGTTGATTGTGGGTGTGTTGTTCTCCTTTACTGTGTACTGAACGGTGGGACTCACTTGAGGACAAATAATAATATTAATGGTTAAACTAACATAATCATAATTGCGTACATCCCTCATGGGTGAATAAATTAATAATCTGTTTACCAGCTTTCTCTTTTAATTCGAATATCTTTTTTTTTTTTACTTTTGTGTGTGTGTCTTCTTTTTTCTAATAGTTCCATTACTTGCTTTTCCCGTTGTGTGTCTGCAGAAAACTGGGATGTTCTGCTCACTGACGGTACACATTTATTCTTGCTAGTACACACAGATGTGTGTGTTTGCAATAATTTAATACACATAAACTAGAGCCATGGGGTATTGTGTGTTTTATTGGACACACTCTCTGTGTGCACCTGGGCTTGCACTGTAATGATGATGATGAACTGTTTGTTTTTTGCAGTGGGAAAAAAGAAAATAAATAATAATAACAGATGAATTTATATTTATCATTGCGTATATACACACATCTAGATGTACACCCATAGTTGGTATATATTTCTGTGTTTACTGTGTAAATTGGGCTAATGGTTAATGTGTTTTTTTCTTTGCTTGTGGTTTGTTCGGGTCGTTATGGGCTTTGACCTTCACTGTAGTAGTCTGCTTCGTAAGGAGAAAAATAAACAACGGTGAAACATATTTACATTTATAATTGCATATTAACTCCAACATAATCTTCGCTTATTTTGTTTTTGCGTTTGCTGGGTTCGCTGGTCGTATTCTTAACTTGTGTTTTGGACGTTTGTGTGTGTTGCCGCTTATTGTGCTCTTTTATACATCTGCTGGTAGCCTTGTATATTGTTTTTGCTGTGTTTTCTTCTCTTCTTGTGAGCCGATTGTGTATGTGTTTGTGTGTGTATATTCGTTACTTAATTTGGTTCTCTTCTTTGTTTTTCTTTGAAGTTTGGTTACATTCAGCGAAACGGGTAACTTTTTTTCATGTTGTTGCTACGACGACTACTGTATCTTACGGCAGTGTTTTTGAGTGTTGCCTGTGTGTGCGTGGCGGCTGAAGATAATCTTCAAGCCGATCTTACAGATCCAGGTTCTCCAGGTCCAGCACCATCACGATCTGGTGGTGGTGGTAACGATGCTTGCTCTTCAGGCTCTCCTGATCCCACGTGTAATGCCGCCCATAGTGACCCAGAAGCTTCTCGTACTAATTGTGTTGAATCTCCTGAGAAGGACGGTTGCACTCCTAAGGAGACTAAGAAAGAAGTCAATTGTGATAATGGTTCTGGTGATACATGTCCGAACCCACCACAGGAACCAGGTCGAACTACACCTACTCCACAAGAAGAAGTTCATCTAAATGGTAAAACAGGTTCCCCTGGTGCTAGTGCTGAACACAGAGAGGCTGCGGCTGGTGAGGCTGTTTCGGGTGTTGTTTCTTCTTCTTCTGAACCTCCTGCTCCTACTCCTACACCTCCTGCTGATCCTAATCCTCCTGAGGGGAGTGCTGTTCAGTCTTCAGATGATGGCCAAACTGGAATCAAGGGCAACAATACACCACGTGAGGGTGGAAATGGAGATAACAATGGAATTACGGCAACACAACCTTCTGCTGACTCTCCTAACACTTCGGACACAGTGAGTGGTGATGGTTCTGAAAGTACAACAACTGGGAATGGCAGTACAACAACGGGGAGTGAGACAAAGAGTAAGCCAGAAGGTGCCGTGGAAAATACAGATACCACTACTACAACACTTCCTCCTGAACCCACAAATAACAAGAAGGGTGATGCAGACAGCAGCAGCAGTATCAGCAGTTCTGTGTGGGTGCGTGTACCACTACTGATTGTGGTTACACTGGCCTGTATTCTTGTATGCTGATTGTGATTGGTATGGTGGTGTGGTGACTCAGGTCATCCTTTGTTTTCTTTTTTTTTTTTTGCATGCATCCCTACAGTCTAACTAATCTTCCACCTGTTGGGAGTTACTTCTTCTTTTTTGTTTCTTAATGTTAATGATATTGTTTTTGTTTTAGTGGTTTAAGTACTATCACGAATAGTCATTACGTTCACTATTACCATTCCATATTATTGTCATATATATATATATATATATATATATATATGTATGTATACGTACTGTTAACAATAATAATAATAATAATAATAATAATAATAATAATAATAGTTAATAATGGAAAGAAAGCAATGTTGATTTTTCTTTTGTGTTTTTCTCTTGTTTAAAGATTGATGATGTGTTGAGTCTACTAGTCTTGTTTGTTTGTCGTGTTTTTCCTCATAATTGCTGTAACTGAATCACCTTTAATTCACATTGTTGACTGTTCCAAAATTTTGTGTCCCACTCTCTTCCACATGTAGATATTTACATTATTATTAAATTCAACCATGAACACGGATTCTGAATTGCAGGACAAATATAATGCTGCAGCCAAGATTTGCCAAGCCGCTGAACAAGCTGAGGCAGATGCTAAGAAGGAAGTGGATGAGAAAAGGGCTTTAGCAAAAAAAACACAGAAGGGCACCAAAGAGTATTATCTCGCTTGGACAGAAATATACAAGGCAGAAATGGTTTTTATTGAAAAGATTGAACAAAGATATGCTGCTGAGTATAAGAGAGATTTGTGCTACACACAATGGATGAAACACAAGCACGGAGCTGACTCCAAGGAAGTGCAAATAGCCCAGCATCGAGCAGAGTTGTCTCACACAATGGAATTTGTTGATTGTCTTTATCGCTCTCCATATTGGACGAAATGGTACAAGTTGTGTAGCAAAGCCGAGTGGGTGTATTATCAGCTTAAGGCAGAAGGTTATGGAAACGTTGCAGAGGAGTTTGAAAGGGCAAGAGAAGCGTTTTGTAATCGTATAAAAACCAATAGTGAGGCCTTTCGCGATGCTCGGAATGCGGCCGTGGGAGCGTTGAATAAATGGGAAAGATGGAATGATCGTGTCGCCTGGGATAAGGCCAAACCAGAGTACGACTCCGCACTAGCCAAGTGGAATGAGTTCATACCCAAAGGCGATCAATATGCGGTAAACTTGGAGAAAAATATTAACTCGTGCATCAAGAGTTTTGCGCCGATATCGGAATTATTGTGTGATCACATTGGTAAAAGTGTTGCTGAGTTGCAGGAAGAAGCCAAACAAGATCCACACTCTGCTAAAGATTTAGAATTGCTAAAGAACTATGATGACACTGTCAAGTGTTGTAAATCCACCGAACAGGCTGAAGCGGCTGCTAAAAAGGAAAAGTATGAGAAACGGGCTTTTGCAGAAAGAACACAGAGGGGCACTAAAGAGTATTATCTCGCTTGGAGAGAAAAACACAAGGCAGAGATAGTTGTTACTGAAAGTGTTGAACAACGGTATACTGCTGCGTATACGATACATTCGTTGTATGCAGACTGCATGAAATACATGTACGGAGATGACTCCAAGGAAGCACAAATAGCCCAGCATCGTGCAGAGTTGTCTCGCACAATGGAATATGTTTACAGTGATAGCTCTCCATATTGGACAAAATGGTACAAGTTGTGTAGCATAGCCCTGTGTATGTATTATCAGCTGAAGGCAGAAGGTTATGACAACGTTGCAGATAAGCTCTATAGGACAAGGGAGATGTTTTTTAATCGTATAGAAGAAGAGTCCAATGGTGAAGCCCTTTGCAAAGCCCTGAATGCGTCCCTCACAGAGCTGGGTTTGTGGCAAGCAGAGAATGATTGTACCGATTGGGATGAGGTCAAATCAAAGTACGATGCCGAACTGAAAAAGTGGAAAGAGTTTCAACCCAAGGGGGAGGAGTATGCACTTATTCTGGAGAGTAGAATAAAGAGATTATCTACGTTTGCTGAAGCCGAATTAAAAGCAAAATATAATGATGTAGTCAAGCGCTGGGAGGCTGCCAAACATGATGTGGTAATTGCTGAGATGAAAGAAGATGAGAAATGGGATGTGACGCTGCACAAGCGGTGGCTTAGCAAGGAATGGAGGCTTGCTCAGGCGGAATATGACAAGGTACATATTGATTTGATTGGAAAGA